>NC_090833.1:116061427-116361427 GCF_028021215.1 Eschrichtius robustus
TTGGTTTTGATATAGTTAAGAATAAAAGAAAGAAAGTAAGTAAAACCAAAAAGAAGAGAATGAGGCTTATTGAGGGGAATTGGCTTTGGACTTAGCCAGCCCTGACTTGGCTCTGAATCCCTGCTCTGCTTCTTCCTGGTTGTTGAGGTTTCTTCAACCTCAGTTTCCCCATCAGTAAATGAGAAAAATATTAGCATTAGGCATGAAACTTAATAGCAAAATCAGGGTTACTTATTGCTGAATTCTTCACAAAATTCCTCTCTCCTATTCCTCTGCAATATCATAGAATATTGAAACTAAAACAAATGTTAGGTGTAGTATGCATTACCATCTTTTCAGTGGTACTCTTAGAAACTGATGGATTCGTGTGTTTCTATGACAACCCCACAATGCCTTGATCATGATTTATAACAGGTTTTTTGTTGTATTGATTTTGTCCAGTATGGCAAAATACAACTTAGTAATGTTTCCTTTGACGATTACTTACAATATTCACACATTTATTCTTCCAGAAGATATTAAATGATTTTCTATTTTCCACCCACCCCAACACATCAGCAATAATATACATACAAAAAAAATAGATTTTAGTTGAATTGAATTACATTTAGAGATAATTTTGTAAAAGGTTAACATTTTTCTAATATAAAGACATGTCATCCAAAAGAGGTTAATCCTTATTAGAGATAGTAGGATTAAACTATATAAGTAGTAACTGAGCATGAATCTTGATGGATGAGTACATTTCTATTAGGTAGAGATGAGAAACGGAATTCTAGGAAAAGAAAATAGCAAACTGTGAAGACAGGCATTACAAGTCATGTGTGTATAATGCACAGACAGATTTATGTCTGGCCAAAGAGCTATATAATAGTTTAAAAGAGAATAGGAGTAGACACTCATTTCCCAAATTAAATTTGTAGTGTTTTCCTCCATAGATTAATAATATGTTGTTCTCATTTTGGGGAGAAGTTAAGGATGAAAAAACTTAGCACATTATTTTAAGTCATGTTACTATCTTATATCAACTGATTAGCATCACAAAAACTGGCTTCCTTTTCTTTTTTTCCCATCCAATGATTTACTGACTTGTTTAAGGTCTGTGAATATGTTTTCAACACTGATTTGTATTCTGCAGTTTACTATTTTATGAAGGAATTATTTTCTTCAAAATATTTTATCATTTGTATGGAAGACTGCATAAAGTAGAACAATGGCTATTATTAATTCCAAACCAGTGCACTATGCAAAAGGGTAGAAATTGTTGCTGTGCTTTTTTAAATCTTAAGAATGTTGGGAAGTTCCAAAGATTGATTGTAATGGGGGAAAAAAGATTAATTTGACAAAATGCAACTAAACATAACCTTATTTCTCACATCATTTTATTAGCAAGAATTTTTCATGTTTTTCAATGTCTCACTTAAATGTTTCTCGATTAAGGTAGCTTCTCAAGGCCTAGCAAATACTTCTTTTCATTTATTGTCTTTCTATAGCAATCCTATAGAACACTGATTTCATTAAAATGAGACTGGGTATGTTAAATGATATGAAAATGGGTCTGTTAATGATAAGTTGCTCACACCATACATGCAGAGGGGGGCACTGTTAACATTCAATGATCTCACCAGTTTTTATAAAGGGATGACTTCTACTAATTTAGTGAAGTGTTCTTACCTTAACCATTTTTCTGCTTCCTACTATGATAAATCTAGAATTCCCAGAAGCATCAGAACATTAAAGATGAACAGAGCAAAGGCTTTTCATAAAACTATCTTAGTAGTCAAGAGGCCAAGTGGAATCAATGCGAAAAATTAATCCTAACTCAGTTAGTAATTTTTAAAATAGGGGAAATTTTTTCATTAAGACATTCCGTTTATGTGTATAGTTGTTGACTTTTTTTCCTTCCTAAATTTTTAAAGAGTGGATTTGAATATGGACTGAATGGGATACTATGGGGTGAGAATAAAATTGAGAAACTGAATCTCTCACCCACCTGCTAAATAACAGTATTTTCTTGGCCGGCTCGTTTCCTGAGCATTGGTGAAACAGATCTAGACAGCAGGTAGAGAAAAAGAGAAATTTTAAATGACCCAGATTTTCTCCAGGAGATTGAAGAGAGATCAAAAGCAGCAGAAAGGGGAGAGGAAGAAAGGACAGATCCCAAAGGCTGGGATTTCAGGGAGTGAGGATGTATGAGCAGAGAGGGGAGTTCGGGGGAGCGTCTGCCATTCACGTGAAGGTTGCTGGGAGCCACCAAGACAAAGACAAAAATTTAAAAGACATTTCAGTATACATTAAGGATGTATGGCCTGCTCTTTGTAAATATTATATCAGGAAGTCGATAAAATTGTGAATGCATATTAGTGACCGTAGTCTGATGGACTATACTATATTGAACGTGGCTTTGTACGGCATCAGGGCACATGGGCCCCAACTGTGTAAACCTTTCTTTCTTGTGTATGTGTGTTTGTGTGTGTTTAGCTGACAACTGTGATTTAGCAATAACAGAATTTGCCTTTATTTATAAAAGGTGAAAAGAGGGGAAAAGAAGAAAAAAGAGAAGTAGAACTACCTTGGGATAGGAAACAATGTAAATACATTTCTGAAATCCATTTCAAATATGAAATACATTAATACGTGAAACACAGATGTTTAGAAATACAGGTTTTATAATCTATCGGTGTGTAATGTCCTGAACTTGGCACCTAATTCTGCTGCCGACTTCCACCTTTGTTCACAGATCAAGATCTGTATCACCTTAAAACAAAGCAAACACTGAAATAAGAATAATATGTATATACTATGGATATGAGACTTATGTAAAGACTCCTTTGTCGTCTTTGGATATTAGAACAGATGTTAGTGGTAAGAATATTGGGATGAAGAGACACAAAGCCTGTAATTTCCTCATTTATTTTCATTTTTGTCTATGAATCCACGAGTCTGTAAGAACAAATATTTCACAGCTTACAGTAATCTGTTTTGTTTTTTTTTAAGACAGTTTCCAGGAAAGGGAAACATACGCATATCAGATGTTCATCTTTAGTGAAGTTTTACAAATCCCAAAGTTAGAGAGTGTGTGTGTGGGGTGGGTAGGAAAAACAGGTGAAGGGGGTTAAACGGTACAAACTTCCAGTTATAAAAGTAAATCATGGGATGTAATATAGAGCATGATGACAATAGCTAATAATACTGAAGTGCATATTAGAAACTTCCTAAGAGAGTAGATCTTAAAAGTTCTCATCACAAGAAAAAAAAATTCGTAACTATGGATGGTGACAGATGGTAACTAGACTTACTGTGGTAGTCATTTCACAGTATATACAAATATCAAATTTTATGTTGTACATCTGAAACTAGTATAATGTTATATGGCATTTAGACCGCAACTAAAAAAAGAGCTGACTTCCCATGATTCACAGGAACATGTAATTAAACTGCTCAGGGCACCTTTTGAGGAAGCTGTCCTGTGAAGTTGATATGTCCGCCAGCAGGGTTTTAAAGGACAGCCCATGTGTTACAGAGAAAGGACTTTGGGTACTTGGGTATAAAAAGTAGATATGCACTGAAAATAATCTAACCAAAGGAAATGTTCAGTAAAACGAACATTGTAAAAGCATGAAAAAAATGTTCTTTAGTATTGAGGAAATGACTTCCAGACGTGTATGGAGTTTTCATTTTGCAGGACCTGTTCTTTTTTTGCAATTGATGTGGCCAAAAAGGGCTTAATCTCCAAAACATACAAGCAGCTTATGAGCTCAACATCAAAAAAAAAAAAAAAAAAATTCAACTGGTGCAGCCACTACGGAGAACAGAATGGAGGTTCCTTATAAAACTAAAAATAGAGCTAACATATTATTCTGCAATCCTACTCCTGGGCGTATATATGGAGAAGACCAAAATTTGAAAAGATACATGCACCCCAATGTTCATTGCAGCACTACCTACAATAGCCAAGACATGGAAGCAACCTAAATGTCCAAGGACAGAGATGAATGGTAATGAAGATGTGGTATATATATACGCGCACACACAAAGACACACACGCACAAACACAATGGAATATTACCCAGCCATGAGAAAAGAATGAAATAATGTAATTTGCAACAACATGGATGGACCTAGAGATTATCATACTAAGTGATGTAAGCCAGACAGAGAAAGACAAATATCAGATAACACCTTTAAAAACTCAGGGTAACCCGACTCAAGTTCCAAACTTAGCATGTTATCTGCATTTTTCCAAGAGGAGCTGAATGTCAAGGAATTTACTTGAGTACTATTTTCATTTCCACAATAATAAAACAATAGTAACATGATTCTAAGGGGCAGTTCAATTGTTCAAATTAAACCTCTGAAAGTGGTCACACACGAAAGTCTGTGCAGAAGAAAGCAGCTAAGTGGCTGCAGTACACAACACACAGCAATCCTGCCATTTCTTCTTTAGAAACAACATATGAAAGAGAATGTCCCAGAGCAAAACTCAACCAAATCTCCCTTTTCACAGATTCCTTCTTCCATCACACACAGAAGGCAAGATTTCTTTTAAAATGACTCCTTTCAGTGCTCCATAAAAAATGAAATCTCCTGTGGTTCCAAAACACACCATTTTATTCTGGAAACATCGGCAATCTAGAAAAATGTGTTAATTATGCAGTAATCATTTCAACTCACACCACTTCTCTGGAATAAATAATCTTAAGGAATGAAAATGTTGAGGGCAGCTAACCCTACACTTTTTTTAATATCCAGGAAATGACCCAAAACACGGTCATTATAGACATTCTGCATCAATTTTCAAGAATCATTTGGATTAACAAGTATTATGGCTTTGACATAATTTTAGGCTTATTTTTCATGTCAGAGACGTGGTATCAAAATACATGTTTGACCAAATCAGAATTTTTCATGGAATTATGACTAATTCTTTGACGTAAAACACATGAAGATCTTTTTTGACCCACCTCCTAGAGTAATGAAAATAAAAACAAAAATAAACAAATGGGACCTAATTTAACTTAAAAGCTTTTGTACAGCAAAGGAAACCACAAATAAGATGAAAAGACAACCCTCAGGATGGGAGAAAATATTTGCAAATGAAACAACAGACAAATGATTAATCTCCAAAATACATAAACAGCTCATGGAGCTCAATATCAAAAAACAAACAACCCAATCAAAAAATGGGCAGGAGACCTAAATAGACATCTCTCCAAAGAAGACATACTGATGGCCCAGAGGAACATAAAAATATGCTCAATATCACTAATTATTAGAGAAATGCAAATCAAAGCTACAATGAGGTATCACCTCACACCGGTCAGAATGGCCATAATCAGAAAAATCTACAAAAAAATGAATGCCGGAGAGAGTGTGGAGAAAAAGGAACCCTCTTGCACTGTTAGTGGGAATATTAATTAATACAGCCACTGTGGAGAACGGTATGGGGGTTCCTTAAAGAACTAAAAATAGAACTACCATATGATACAGCAGTCCCACTACTGGGCATATACCTTGAGAAAACCATAATTCCCAATGTTCATTTGCAGCACTATTTACAATAGCCAGGACATGGAAACAACCTAAATGTCCAACAACAGATGACTGGATAAAGAAGATGTGGTACATATATACAATGGAATATTACTCAGCCATAAAAAGGAATGAAGTTGGGTCATTTATAAAGATGTGGATGGACCTAAAGTCTATCCTACAGAGTGAAGTAGGTCAGAAAGAGAAAAACAAATATTGTATATTAACACATATATGTGCAATCTAGAAAAATGGTACAGATGAACCTATTTGCAGGGCAGGAATAGAGATGTAGACATAGAGAATGGCTGCTCTGTGAGGGGTCCAGCTGCATGCTCCTGTCACCTCTCTGTCAGAAGACCCATCACGTGCCCTGCAATGTCTCAGGCACGTGAATAAGCTCTGAGCTCAGAGAGCGCAGACACTACGCCCCCCATCTCTGCGTTCTTAGCACGTGGCAGAATCTGTCCATAAGGGCTCAAAAATATTCATTCACAGCTTTGGCTCCAAGGCAAAGTACATCGAAATAAAGTAAATTCTTAACCTCAAGACACTTTGTGGATTTGTAAAATGTAAGAACTCAGAAGATAAATTTCTATGGGCAAAGACATTGAATGCAGCCTTTGTCCTTATGTCCTACAGCTTAAGTAACTCGTATCCATTATCAGGATGGAACTGTGTCCCAGACAGAGCCTTCTCATTTCAAAATAGTGAAAAGACCCCATACATCAGTAGTACAGTTAAATACTAAATGGTTCTAAAGGAATATGCAATGCTAATTATCAAAATGAATGGTATTCCATTTTGTGTGTTTACAATTAGCCAAAATTAAAGCATAGAAAAGCTAACAAGTAATATTTTGAAATGGTTTATTCTTTTTCAGATAGCAATGCATAATGGGCCAAAATGTCTGCCAAATCCTCCCAACAAAGTCACTTAATTTCACCTGAGAAAATACCAACTAACACTCAGAAATGTGTAATGGAAATAGCATGAGGGATGAATAACAGCAAATGCTGTTAAACGTTCTCATGTTTTATTCACATCTGCCCCATAATGTGTATAATCATCATCATTGAGGCTAAGTCGTGTTATGCAATTTGCTCAAGGTCGTAGCATTCTTGAGTGTGAGAACACAATCATGTCTCGGGCTCCAGTGATGCTGGCTGGCTTCCCGTTTGTGCCTGTAGGAAAGCTAGGCTCTGAGTTACCTTGGGCCACTCAGCTTCCTATCAGTAAAATCGTCATCATTTCCTGCCGAGGTGTCTTCCACCTCAAATAGTCAAAGATAGTATCATTTTAGAAGTGGTCTCTTTCTGATGGCAGTTTCTTTCAGACATCCTTTACACTTTATTATTCCCCAAATAATTTGGAAGTTTACATTTTTAAGCACATAACAGTCCCCTCGCAAATGACATGGGAAATAGTAAAAGTAAAGGACATCCAAAAGAATCTACCCTGAGGAAGAGGCCTCCTTCTAAAATGTTATTATCTGATGCTTCTGCTAAGATGGGAAATTTGAACAGCCCATAGAACTGAACTCTAAAATGGTATTTCTCTAAAAGGACTTTTCCATTAGTAACTCTTTTTACCAGTGACTAGAACTAATCCATTCATTCAACGAATATTACTTAATGCTTACAAGGCACCAGGTATTATCCTAGGTGCTAGGAATACACCAGTGAACAAAAGAAGAAATCTTGGCTCCTCCACAGGATTGATAGTCTAGTGAGAGAAGCAGGCAATAAAAAAGAGAAATCCATAAAACACAGAGCATGTGAGATCACAGTAAGTGCTACAGAACAGAGAAAGCGGTAGGAAGCGCTGAGAAAGTTAAATATCCTGTTTTCCGTCTCCTTAGTTACCAGCTGATACCAGGAAGGTAAGCTTACTGTGAGAGAAAACCTCAGCACCATTAAGGTAAAGGTGAGCGTTGATAAGAAAAGAGAAAATGTCTGGAGAGGTAGAAATATGCAACTGTATATGGGGGATTTACATATACATGTAAATACAATCTGGTCATGTTTGAAGCATCCCCATGTATGCATGTACGTATATACATATGCCATAACATAAGTACATACATGCACACATGTATATACACACACATATGTAATACATATATTAAAGGCAGAAGCAGCACCCATGACAAAAGCAGTTATAGATAAGTCATACAAACCTCAGCATGTGCACATACACCCACCCGAGTCAAGAGCAGAATGAAGAATTAATAGGGAGACAAAAGTCTGCAATTCAATTTTATTTTGGGACTCAGCATCTATTTCAACTGAGAGAGGAACGACTCGAGAACATATCTAACTAAGAGCAAGCCAGTATGTAAATCCTGCACATTCTGCTGTAGTTTCTTAACTGACCTTAGGAAAAATAGTGCAGGTTTTTAATTTTATGATAAAATATTTCAAAAAAATAGTTTGATAATTTGCCATAGTACATCTCTCGGAGAGTAAGAATAGCTCAAATCTATGTCCCCTCCCTGCCCCCTGTGCACACACACACAAACACACACAGCTAGCCAAAAGCAAAAACCTCTCAACAGTCAGGCAATCTTGTATAAGAATACATACTTTTCTAATCATCACTTGAAAAACTCTGAAATGAAGACTACTGAAGTCTGTCCTAATACTGAAAGGAGTGTCAAGATTGCCATACAAATATATAAATGTCCTATCTCCCCCCTCTGACCCAAGTCTTCCCTGCATTTATCATTAAGTCTTCCCCTATTCAAGATATATATTTTGGGATTAGATTTGACTGCTTAAAAGAGGAAACCACCCCCCCATCCCCAAATCAGTGGCTTATGTTTATTCCTTCACATTAAAAAAATAAATAAAAAGTACAGAGATTGACTGAGCATCCTGAGCAGGCCCAGGACCAAGACACTCACCAGGACCCAGGCTCTCCCCACACGTCTCCTCTGTTCTCTCCACACATGGCTTCCATTCTTATGCTGAAGCATGTCTTCATAATGGCTACTGGAGCACCAGACATCACATCCACACTGCAGTCAGTAAGAAAAGTGAAGGGGATCAGATTCTAAAGGAGGCACTTTCAGAATAAGCCATCTCACTTTGAAGAGTATGCCTAGATTCTGACACAGAACTTCACAATGGTTAAATCTACCTATGTCTTATTGATTAAAAATCACAGGGCCACACCTAGATGCAGGATGGGAACATTACCACTGGGAATGAAATCAGGATTCCTTAACTGATGAAGAAGCAGCGAGAAGATTTCAGGCAGATAATCATCTGTCACTCTCATACTTTTGAAATTTTTTGACCTTCAACCCTATTAAACCCGTTAGAAGAAAATACCCCATTGTAAAGCTATGTGAAAACTAGGAAATGGATGAGTTTATCTGCTCAGTCACCCCACCCTTCATATGCATGATAGTCATATTTCTCAGCAAAGACTACTTTAAGTCCACAGAATTATCATAATTACTGGTGCACACACATGTATGCATGCATGTACACACAGAATCACTACTATGCAAAGCTGGCATCAGGGAGCATTGAAGGCAGAGGGTTTTGTTGTTGTTTTTTTTTTAATTATCTTTTTTTCTTTATATTTTGAAATAGTTGTAGGTTCATAGGGAGTTGCAAACAAATGTACAAGGAAGTCCTGCTTACCCTTCCCTCAGCCTCACCCAGTGTTAACATTTTCTACAACTATAGTTCAATAGCAAAATCAAAATACTGATATTGGCACAATTCATAAACCTTATTGAGATTTCATGAGTTATACATGTACCATTTGTGTGTGTGTGTTTATAGCTCTACACAGTTTTATCACATGTGTAGCCTTGCAAAACCCACACAGCAATCAAGAAACTCAATTGAATCATCACCACAAAACTCCCTTGTCTGACCCCTTTACAGCCACTACTCTCCTGTCCCCTCCATCTCCACCCCTAGCCTCTGGCCACACTATTCTGTTTCTCCATGCTTATAATTATGTTATTTTACAGTTGTTACATAAATGGAATTATGCATTTTGCAATCTTTTCTGAGATTGGTTTTCTTCACTCAGCGTAAGTTCACTCAATTTGTTGTGTCTATCAATAGTTCATCCCTTTTTAAAAATTTTTTATTTATTTTTTTAACATCCTTATTGGAGTATAATTGCTTAACAATGTTGTGTTAGTTTCTGTTGTATAACAAAGTGAATCAGCTATACATATACATATATCCCCATATCTCCTCCCTCTTGCGTCTCCCTCCCACCCTCCCTATCCCACCCCTCTAGGTGGTCACAAAGCACCAAGCTGATCTACCTGTGCTATGTGGCTGCTTCCCACTAGCTAGTTATTTTACATTTGGTAGTGTATATATGTCAATGCTACTCTCTCACTTCCTCCCCAGCTTACCCTTCCCCCTCACCGTGTCCTCAAGTCCATCCTCTACGTCTGCGTCTTTATTCCTGTCCTGCCCCTATGTTCTTCAGAACCACTTTTTTTTTTGCCCCCCAGATTCCATATATATGTGTTAGCATACGGTATTTGTTTTTCTCTTTCTGACTTACTTCACTCTGTGTGACATACTCTAGGTCCATCCACCTCACTACAAATAACTCAATTTCGTTTCTTTTTATGGCTGAGTAATATTCCATTGTATATATGTGCCACATCTTCTTTATCCATTCGTCTGTCAATGGACACTTAGGTTGCTTCCATGTCCTGGCTATTGTAAATAGAGCTGCAATGAACACTGTGGTACATAACTCTTTTTGAATTATGGTTTTCTCAGGGTGTATGCCCAGTAGTGGGATTGCTGGGTCATGTGGTAGTTCTGTTTTTACTTCTCTAAAAAACCTTCATACTGTTCTCCATAGTGGCTGTATCAATTTACATCCCCACCAACAGTGCAAGAGGGTTCCCTTTTCTCCACACCCTCTCCAGCATCTTTGTAGATTTTTTGACGATGGCTATTCTGACAGGCGGGAGGTGATACCTCATTGTAGTTTTGATTTGCATTTCTCTAATGATTAGTGATGTTGAGCATCCTTTCATGTGTTTGTTGGCAATCTGTATATTTTCTTTGGAGAAATGTCTATTTAGGTTTTCTGCCCAATTTTGGATAGGGTTGTTTGATGTTTTGATATGGAGGTGCATGAGCTGCTTGTGAATTTTGGAGATTAATCCTTTGTCAGTTGCTTCATTTGCAAATATTTTCTCCCATTCTGAGGGTTGTCTTTTCATGTTGATTATGGTTTCCTTTGCTGTGCAAAAGCTTTTAAGTTTCATTAGGTCCCATTTGTTTATTTTTGTTTTTATTTCCATTTCTCTAGGAGGTGGGTCAAAAAGGATCTTGCTGTGATGTACGTCATAGAGCATTCTGCCTATGTTCTCCTCTAAGAGTTTTATAGTGTCTGGCCTTACATTTAGGTCTTTAATCCATTTTGAGTTTATTTTTGTGTATGGTGTTAGGGAGTGTTCTAATTTCATTCTTTTATATGTAGCTGTCCAGTTTTCCCAGCACCACTTATTGAAGAGGCTGTCTTTTCTCCATTATATTCTTGCCTCCCTTATCAAAAATAAGGTGACCATATGTGCATAGGTTTATCTCTGGGCTTTCTATCCTGTTCCATTGATGTATATTTCTGTTTTTGTGCCAGTACCATACTGTCTTGATTACTGTAGCTTTGTAGTATAGTCTGAAGTCAGGGAGCCTGATTCCTCCAGCTCCATTTTTCTTTCTCAAGATTGCTTTGGCTATTTGGGGTCTTTTGTGTTTCCATACAAATTGTGAAATTTTTTGTTCTAGTTCTGTGAAAAATGCCATTGGTAGTTTGATAGGGACTGCAGTGAATCTGTAGATTGCTTTGGGTAATATAGTCATTTTCACAATTTTGATTCTTGCAATACAAGAACATGGTATACCTCTCCATCTATTTGTATCATCTTTAATTTCTGTCATCAGTGTCTTAAGTTTATAGCAATACAACCCTACCTCAAGAAACTAGAAACATCTCAAATAAACAACCTAACCTTACACCTAAAGCAATTAGAGAAAGAAGAACAAAAAAACCCCAAAGTTAGCAGAAGGAAAGAAGTCATAAAGATCAGATCAGAAATAAATGACATTGAATTATTGCCCAAATAAGAAACAAAGAACCAGAGGGCAGCTAAGAGATTGCCCCCAACAAAAAAAAAAAAAAAAAAAGAAAGAAAGAAAGAAATGAAAAGGAAATGAAGGAAACAATAGCAAAGATCAATAAAACTAAAAGCTGGTTGTTTAAGAAGATAAACAAAATTGATAAACCATTAGCCAGACTCATCAAGAATAAAAAGGGAGAAAACTCAAATTAATAGAATTAGAAATGAAAAAGGAGAAGTAACAACTGACACTGCAGAAATACAAAAGATCATGAGAGATTACTGCAAGCAAATCTATGATAATAAAATGGACAACCTGGAAGAAATGGACAAATTCTTTGAGAAGCACAACCTTCCGAGACTGAACCAGAAAGAAATAGAAAATTTAAACAGACCAATCACAAGCACTCAAATTAATACTGTGATTAAAAATCTTCCAACAAAAAAGCCCAGGACCAGATGGCTTCACAGGCGAATTCTATCAAACATTTAGAGAAGAGCTAACACCTATCCTTCTCAAACCCTTCCAAAATATAGCAGAGGGAGGAACACTCCCAAACTCATTCTACGAGGCCACCATCATCCTGATACCAAACCCAGACAAAGATGTTACAAAGAAAGAAAACTACCGGCCAATATCACTGATGAACATAGATGCAAAAATCCTCAACAAAATACTAGCAAACAGAATCCAACAGCACATTAAAAGGATCATACACCATGATCAAGTGGGTTTTATCCCAGGAATGCAAGGCTTCTTCAATATACACAAATCAATTGATGTGATAAACCATATTAACAAATTGAAGAAGAAAAACCATATGATCATCTCAATAGATGCAGAGAAAGCTTTCGACAAAATTCAACACCCATTTATGATAAAAACCCTCCAGAAAGTAGGCATAGAGGGAACTTTCCTCAACATAATAAAGGCCATATATGACAAATCCACAGCCAACATCGTTCTCAATGGTGAAAAACTGAAACCATTTCCACTAAGATCAGGAGCAAGACAAGGCTGTCCACTCTCAGCACTGTTATTCAACATAGTTTTGGAAGTTTTAGCCACAGCAATCAGAGAAGAAAAAGGAACCCAAATCGGAAAAGAAGAAGTAAAGCTGTCACTGTTTGCCAATGACATGATACTATACATAGAGAATCCTAAAGATGCTACCAGAAAACTACTAGAGCTAATCAATGAATTTGGTAAAGCAGCAGGATACAAAATTAATGCACAGAAATCTCTTGCATTCCTATATACTAATGATGAAAAATCTGAAAGAAAAATTAAGGAAACAGTCCCATTTACCACTGCATCATTCAGGCTTTGATCGCCCTTTATAGTTGTATGACATTTTTTTCTGTCCTTGGACTATCAGTTTATTCTCAAGGAACAAACTGCCTTTTCACCAGCATTTCTTAGACTGACAGGTTGTTCAAAGTCTGCCTTCTTGTGCACTGCCTGCGTTAATCAGTAATGCGTAAGACCTCCCTGTGATGGATGCTGGATTGCCATTCCTTTAAGTCAGTTTGAGCTGATAAAAATAGAGTCATGAGAAATGTGCAATGGAAACACACCGTCTCTCTCCAGCTTTTTGGCTGCTCCACGATTGTAAAGCACACTCTGATATGTTAATAGAACTGGACCATTATATTCTCCAGAGGGCACTGAATGCCAACATGAGGTGGGAACACATGATTTCACAATGCATTTCATGCCACACAAGCATAGCCATCCCAGGACCTTTTCACGTACCCCAGTGATGTGGAGTCACTGTCTTCTCACATTTACAGCCTTTGTCAGCCTTTGAAAACATACTAATCTTAGTTAATGGCATCAGAGGAGAGAGGAAATTCTAGTGATTTTTAAAAATTTTGATATACATTCAGGAGTATATAATGGCACATGGCAAAAGTGCCGTAAGTAGGAAAAGTCTCTTCTCAATTCATCGAACAAAACAAAGAATTTTATACAGTGACCAGGATAATTAATGTAGTCAAGGTACTTTTTAGAGAAGAAACTTTATCTAGGTAACTTAAGAAAAAGTGGTCATTTTACCGAATATTCAGAGATAAGAGTAGCTGCAAGACTTAGAATGTAGTTCTGGCATCGAAGTGGTAATTCTGGGCACCAATCCCAAGCCTAATGTAAAACCATCTGAATTTATGGTGTCTTCACTCACTTGCCACTAAGAGATCCCAGAATGGTGGCAATTTCCAGACTAATAACTAAAATGAGAATAAGAACAGGACCCTTTTGGATAATTCAAAAAATATGCTTTAGCATATAAGACTTCAAAGACAGTTTAACATTCGAGGAAATTAAAGAAGTAGGTCTCTCTTAGCAATAAAAGTAATAATTTTATTTCATTTAATGCCTTTCCCAGATGATCAATTTTCTACTAAAATAAAAGATATAAGAAGTTCCAGAATTGTGAACACGTTTAAAAATACCTTCATCCCTGAAGTCTTTCACCATTTCATCTGTAAACTGAAATTTTGCTGAGCCGATGCCCAGAGATAGCCTTTCTGAGTAACTTTTGCAAAGGAGAGACAGATTCTTTTTACATCCTTTTCACCCCAGAATCCATTTTACAGACAACAACTAAACCTTATTTTTCTGATATGGCTTTCCAGTGGTTAAATGGAAGACTCCTGCATGTCTCAGAATGTCTATAGTAGATACATTCACTACCTTGTATGTATACATACATATCTATTCCATGGTTTCCACAAAACTTAACGATCTGCACACATGCTCTCTTAGTTGCCTATGGACCCGTCTATGAGTGGGATGAATAAGCTGGAGGTGGAGGAGACAAGCAGGAGGGAGGAAGTGTAGAGTGTCTAGTGCTTGAAATTGAGACAAGAAATGGTCCAACCTTGATGAAGGGCATAGACAACCTTGACAAGAACAGTTTAGGTGAAATGGCATGGGAAAAGACTGATTGGAGTGAATTAAAGAGAGAAATGAATAAACATGAATGAATTATACTTACATCCAGCGACTTGGATAAATCTCCTTACGCATAATGTCCAGGAAAGAAAGCCAGTCATAAGAGCACATTCACTGTGTGTATTATTCCATGTATACAATGCAAAAAACCAGGTAAAACTAAATCTCAGTCTTTAGCAATGTCCACTCAGACAGTAAAAAGATAAAGAAAATAAAAGGAGTGATTACACTTACGGAAGAGCAATGGGGTTTAGACTGTGAATGTCAAGCTTGGGGACACATTTCTGCAGTAGTGAAAATGTTCTATTTCTTGATCTACGTAGAAGTTTCCTCAGTGGTTTCTTTTCTATTAAACAGTAAGTTGTACATTACATTTTATGTTTACATCTGTATGTATGTTTTTTGCAAAATAAAGCATTTTGAAATGGGAAACACAGTGGGATAGAATTCTACTTTCATCCATGACAAAATTACTGATACTGGACTTGGCCCACTGTTCTAAACAATTATAACACTGGAGAAAATATAACATGAACTGTACAAATCTACAACAGGCATTGGCTAGAGAGCTTCAAAGTACCATGATTCTTAAGAGAAGGGAAACACATGAGGTGAGTTCTACATTGCCCTGGTTTCCTTTATTGGAGGTAGAGCCAAAAACAATACCAGTCTTACTGAAATTGAGAAGGTAAAATGGGATAAAATCAACAGAGAGCAGAACCAACAAAAAACAAAGCCAAGTCTGTCAGGTTCAAAAAGTCTTCAAGGAATTCTACTGCCATCCAAAACGAAAATCAAAAACCTATAAATGAAGAGAAGGCAATCTAGATTCCCTACAACATATAATTCACAGTATCCAGCACAGAGTTACAACTACTTAGCATGCAAAAAAAGAAGAAAAAAAAAAAAAAAAAAAAAAACCCAGAAAACTCAATGTATTTTCAAGGGAAGAAAAAAACACATAATTAAAACGGACTCTGAGATGACTCAGATGTTGAAATTAGTAGACAAGGATGTTAAAAGAGCAATTACAAATAAACCAAGGACCTGAGGGAAGATATAGACAAAGAATGAACAGATGATAAATCTCCATAGAGAAATAGAAAACCTTCAAAAGAATCAAATGGAAATTTGAGAATAGAAAAGTATAATATTTCAGTGAAATTTTATTGAATGAGCTAACAACAGTTTGAAGAATAGAATACAGGAGAAGGGGGAGGTGAAGTAGAAGACCAATCAATAGATGATATTATCCAACCTCAAAAACAGTTCTATTTATCTCTTGAAGTTAGAGGTCATGGGTGCAGAATTAGGCCAAGCAGCATGATGGAATATCCTTCAGCTGCTTACAACTTCTGCAGTTTAGACAACAGGGCGGGTAGTTTGATTAACCAAGATTGTATTTTAGCCAGAAGAATCTAAAGAAATGAGGGAGGGGCCAGGGAGCTGAGGGGGGAATCAGGATAGGGTTTATGGAATTTGAACACAGCATTCAAGCTGTTTTAATAGACTAGTAAGAGCATGAAAAAGATTAAGAGTATGAATAAAGGTTGGGATTGATCAACCGTATCTCCAGGAGGTGTCCAAGACTGAGTCAGCCAACTAGAGGCACTGAGCTGGAGATGTAGAAAGTAAGGGTCGGAAAGTGGAGGGTATAAAACCGAGATTATGGAGGAATTCCAGTTACAGATATTGAAGGAGTCTAGGAGTCAGCACTATCCAGTAGAACTTTCTGCAAAGATGGAGGTGTTCTGAGCTGTCCAATATGGTGGCCAACTAGCCACATGTGCCTCTCAAGCACTTGAAATATGGCCAGTGCAATTGAGGGACTGAAGTCCTAATTTTAAAAATTTTAATAGTCATATGTGGTTAATTTGATACTATTGTAGGCAGTGCAGGTTAGGGTATGATTACAGAAATGAATGATGAGGCCAGAGAGGAAAGAAGATTTATCCAGAAACTAAAGCCAGAGCACTGAAAGTACCATCTACGTAGCTATTGAAATCACCAACTTTAAGGTGTGTGGTGACATGAGAGGGACAGTGGGTCAGGAGTAGCAGCTTCAAGAAATGAAGGCGAGCGGTCTGGATGAGTGGAACAAGCAAGGCGATGGGTGCTCTAGTCGTCTGTCTGCTTGAGAGGGCTCCAAGGGGCCAGAATCGTGCACAGGGGAAAGGTAGGCTCCCGTTACTCTGAGACAGAAGAGAATGTCCCAAGAAAAGACTGAGACATTATTTTCATTTTCTGCCTGAAGCTCAGAGAGGTGAGGCAAATTGTTCAAGGTCACAGAGCTTAAATAAATGACAGAGGACTTGCAACTTGATATTTTTACTCCAGTGCCCCTTCTCCTAACCATCACACTCTACTGTATGCCCAGTACCCACTGCAGAGCCTAGAATATCTGGAGCACCTAGGACCTATTCAATATTTTTCAAATTAGTGTTCAGTGAAACAGCACTGCAGAATGGCCATAACTATACCTAGCATTCAACTCCGCTGGCTACATATAACTGCATATAAATTGTGCCTATTTCATGGCAGAATCCAGCAGGTGATCTGAAGGACAGAAAAGTTTGTTTCTTTCTGTTTGTTTTATGCTGCTATCAAGAAAAGTCCTGTGGACATCGTTTTCATCGTCCTCAAACTCCTCCCCCTTTCTGAAACACTAAAATGTAGTGTGATTACATTTCATCACTGAGGAATAAATATTCGTTTTCCTAAATTTTAGCCCCTCTAGTTTACCTTCCAGCCTTGCCAAATCATTCCTTTAGAGACACGAGGAGACAGACAGCAGTAGTTTTTGACAGTTTTAAAGTCACATAATTTACCCTGAATTTTCATGCAGTGTTACAAATATAACGTTCAACTACAATGAATCCCAAAGAAAATTGGAAAGTTGGCTATAGGAATGCTAATTCACTTCTTTACTAGAAATCGAAACCCAAATGTGAAACCGTGAATCTTTCCTTTCAAAAGTTAATGAAGCTTGGCTGCTTGTAAGAGTTCTTTACACTTTGCTCAGTTTTGTTCTATTTGCTAACTTCTTGGAGCTTAGGCTGAAAAATGTGCTTGTACCTACTTTTTTAATAAAAAAAGAAAACTTCAATCACTTTATTATTTTCATTTTTTCCCCGGAAGTCTGTTAGTCCTACCTGTAAGTAGGGAAGAAGCAAGTGAAGAGATGTGGAGAGGAGGTGCCCTTAGAGAAAGGGGAGGTTCGGAAAGAATAAAACTCCAAGGAAAGCTCAGGGCAAGGGGACTTGACAAGATACCCCTTTGAAGTGGGAGGCATGAAAGCGGCTCAGGGTGAGCAGCCTGAGAGGGGATGTGTACTCGGAGGTGACCTCATGAGGGGTCAGAAAATGAGAGCATCCCTGACGGTGAAACGATAAACCAAGGAACAGCCACCGGCAAAAGGCAGCACTGAGCATCTTGGGAGGACGGGGATGTGGTCACGGCAGGTGAGGGTGAAAAAGGTGGCAGCAAATGGGAGGGGCCCTTCTGACAAACAGCTAGAAACAAACACACCCTAAAGGACCAGCATAGTCATCTCCGAGGAAGTGCTTAGATCCGCACCGAGGACCACTGGCTGACAGTGAATGAGTGCCATAAACAAGATACAGAACAGTGGCCCCATTAAGTAACATACTGGGAAATAAAGTGCAAGGCAGAATTATCTGAAATGTCCCGAAGAGCCAGGATCTACGGAAAACACGGTTGTCCGAAAGATGTATTTATTAGGTGTGGAGCACCTGCAGTTAAACAGGGAAGACTGGTTCTCTAAAGATTTAGGGTCCAGTCACCAAGACATCAGCAGTGCAGTATTCATGGAGCTGCGAGGTGTTCACAAAGCCGGACTACAGGGTAGTTGGAATGGTCAATATTACACATGGTCCCTTCTCTAAAATCGATTGGAAAAAGAGAAAGACTGAAAAAGTGAAAAATGAAGGAGCGTATGTTTATTACTAGATGGCTGCGGGTTATGTGCAGAATGTATAGTTCCCTTGCGGTAGGACATTTTGTTTTTTTCTTAAGTGATGTAACAAATAATACATGAAATATTTATATGCATGAAATGGACAGCTGTTTTTGCGTTCCTGCCATGTGTTCACAGGTCACTGCACGGGTGGATATAGATGTGAGAGATGATCAGATGGAGGGACCAAGGCATAGACTTTGGATCCACGCTGCCGTGGAGCAAAGCCTGTCTCCATTCTTCACTGGCCATGGGATATCAGGCAAGTCCCTACCTCCTCTGTCTCTAGGTTCCACGAGGACCTGATACATTAGTGATTGTCAAGTTCCCATCACAGACGCCAGGCCCACGGTAAGTGCTGCTGTTACTGTTCTTATCGTCCTATCACCTAAGGGCTAGAAAAGTTGCCTCTTTAATACTGTAAACCACATCATTTATTTGGGTTCCTGGATGATACTTAATTAAACCAGATTTACTAGCACTCTCAAATGTTTGTACATAGGAAATAAAACACAGGAAAATTAAAGCAAATGTCTATACCCAGAGTAGACTGCAGATGAAAGGCTGGCCAGTGTGAGCCAGCGGATTTCAGTTATGTGGATGCTGCAGCCTCATTAGGTTACTCAGTCAGGAGTACTTCTGATTCTCTAAACACAGTGATCATGGACCAAAGTTGAGGGAGACGCTGAAACCCTTACTTCCCTGAAAGTGACTGACACCTGGGTAAACCACTGACCCATCACCGACTGAACTTGAGTCCCAGCATACTGTGTTCTTCTAGGACTCAATTTTCAAAGCTGGAAGGCAATGATGAAATCCCAACAGAAGTCTCAGATTTGTACCTAGTTTGTCCACCTAAAGATTTTCTCACTTGTTTTTCTATCACCTACATGTCTCTGATGCCTCTCATTGCTAAAAATCTGTCTTATAGGTAGATGTTTTAATGCATCAAATATGTTATCATCTTTCTGATTTTCATTTCCTGCCTAATAAAAAGGAAACATTGTTGCTTTGACTTTAAAAAAAAAAAAATTGTATTTAAAGTAGTTGCATTTTACAATATGATTTTCAAAAGGTTGGTTATCTTTCTAATTTTTTTTCTTGCTTGTTAAATCATTCCTGAGTTCCTTTCTTAGTTATTTTTCAGGATATATTCAGTGTAATCTCATTAAATCCCTATAGATAAGGCGATTATATTTTCTGAAGTTGCTCTTTTCATTTCTGTTGCATGCAGTTTTTTGTTTTATTTTTAGTGTTTATCATCAACTAGAAACTTTTCAACAGTTTCAGAAAAAAATTAATTCATCCCAATAAATTGTTAATATATGTGTATATGTATGTATGTATATATATACAAATACACATATACATATATAAACATATAGAGAATTAAAAATTATTAAATTATTAAAGCTTGTTATATAAAATGATAAATAAAGTCTGAAACTGTACTTTATAATTGCTATCTGTCATTTTTTAGTTAAAAGAAACATGTTTAGCTCTGTTCCTTTTAACACAGAATTTGACATTAATTAACAAAGAACTTTTGGAATAATGTAGGAGGTTCAGGGAAAAAAGCCTGGCATTTATAATCAAGGCCAGAAAATTACTGAACATAAGCAAGTCAACAAATAACTTTCCAACTGAAATTCCTCTTCTCCGTCTTTCACTTGCTTTTTCAAATGCATAATAATTCACCTGACATATGTCCCAATTTTTAAAAACAGAGACTTTGTGAATGATTCTTAGAGAACATTTGAAATTAAATAGTAAGAATAATCTTTTAGGTTCCTCCATATTTCCGTCAGAAAGTTGCCTTTTATAAATGCCATTTGCAGCAACATGGATGGACCTGGAGATTATCATATTAAGTCGGTTAGACAGAGAAAGACAAACCATATGATATCACTTATATGTGGAATCTAAACTATGACACAAATGAACCTATCTACGAAACAGTAACAGACTCACAGATAAAGAGAATAGACTTGTGGTTGCCAAGGGGGAGGGGTGTGGGGGAGAGATGGCTTGGGAGTCTGGGATTAGCAGACGAAAACTAGTATATACAGAATGGATAAACAACAAGGTCCTACTGTAGAGCACAGGAAACTATATTCAATATCATGTGATAAACCAATAATGGAAAAGAATATATATATGTATAACTGAATCACTTTGCTGTACAGCAGAAATTAGCACGTTGTAAATCAACTATACTTTAATTTGTAAAAACTTCTATTTAAATAAATAAATAAAATTTAAAAAAAGAAAGTTCCCTTTTAAATTCAGTTACCAATAAAAGAGGAGGGCTTCCCTGGTGGCGCAGTGGTTAAGAATCCGCCTGCCAATGCAGGGGACACAGGTTCGACCCCTGGTCCGGGAAGATCCCACATGCCGCAGAGCAACTAAGCCCATGTGCCATAACTACTGAGCCTGTGCTCTAGAGCCCGCGAGCCACAACTATTGAGCCCGTGCGCCACAACTACTGGAGCCCGCGTGCCACAACTACTGAAGCCCATGCACCTAGACCCGTGCTCCGCAATGAGAGAAGCCACCATGATGAGAAGCCCGTGCACCACAAGGAAGAGTAGCCCCCACTTGCTGCAACTAGAGAGAAGCCCACGCATGGCAACAAAGACCCAACGCAGCCAAAGATAAAATAAATAAAATAAAATAAATTTTAAAAAACAAATAAATAAAAAATGAAAGAGGAAAACATTCTAACATTCCAGCTGTTATAAATTTCCCTACTAAATTGTAAAGATTAAGCAATTTTACAGATGGATCAGTTCGAAATGATATGACTTCATCTTTAGGAACATCAGTGACAAGATTTGTGCCAAAGCCTCTCTAGCTAAGATTTAGGGAATGGGTCATCGATTCTGGCAGTCTTGGGTTTGCCACCAAACAGGCCCCCCAGTATTCAGGTAAGAAATTAGATCACCATAAAGCAAATACCTGGATTCTCAGCTCTCTGTCTCCCATTTGCTCAAGCAGGACACAAAGTTTTCCTCATCTCTCTAAACAGTCCTAGTGCTTTCGGAGGGTGTCTCGCCTGCCCCTACCACGTCCCCGGCTTCTTTGTTCCAGGGTCCCCTCAGACCACGGACCTCCCTGAGGCCCGAAACTGACAATCCCCCAACCAGTGAGGCTTACAAAATGCACAGTGACGGGACAGCTCGGCCGAGAGAGGAGAAAGCTCTCTCTCCATGCGTGCACAGTAGGGTGGCTTGAGCCCTGAGAGGCAATAGCGTTTGATGTTTTATGTCTTGGAATTATTCCAAACTTTCTTGGGCCACACATCCACACTACACCCTCCCCAAGCCAGTTCATATTTCCTCGAGTGCTATAAACAGCATTCTCCTAAAATGATTGTCTTATTGATTCACCTAGTTTATTGCATTGACTTGCTTCTCCTCTTTGCTACAGCCAGTCCCTATATGCTGGGTCTCCTTGCTTCTTTGACCATGATGACCTCCCCCCTCTTCCTCTGTAAACCTGTCATATGTAAACTACAGCTGTGAATGGAACATGTGATTTTTCTGAAGAAGCTCCTGGACCATCAGCAGATGCAAATAGATAACCAGCAACCAACCACAGCAAGATGAACTGAAAGCCCACCCCTCACACAGCAGGAAACTCTGCTTCAACTGTTTGAACCATTTTATTATAAAAGACTCTACCGTGCTCCATCCTGCCTTCCGAAAAATCTCTTCCCAGGTTCATGATAAATACACCCAGAGCAATTTGAAAATTACTGCTAAACTGGAATCTCTGCTGCATTTTGAAAATTTCATTACAGGTCAAATAATTGATCAAAAGTTTCTGAAATGCTAGGAAAATACAGAAAACTAAGGCTCATGTAGCAGGTGATCATATGAATTTATTACAGTTGATGTGATGGGGGTTTTTTTCCACTCTCATAATCATCTATCTCTGTAGAACAGACCAGTTACATACTATTCATGCTCTAGCAAGTGACCTGTAAAATTAACAATCCAATCATCTGTATAGACAGGCTCTAAAATTTATTGCCTTTTTATGGGTCATTCTATTTAGCTAATGGAACTCTTGGCTTTTCTGACATAACTCCACCTAATTATCAGATGTTACCGGTGGGATTATCAGCAATAAAATGTTAATAGTATTTTGCTTGTATCAAAATTAAAAGCCAAAAAATTATTGAAATAAGGAAAGATAAAAGTATTCATCTGCATGATAAGTAACAAAGTTTCAGGTCCCTATGGTGGATTAACGAATACTAGAGTAATGCTGATGTTTCTGATGAGTATGGTGATAGTAATGATGTGAGCAATACTTTATGTATAATGATGAGGACAAAATCACCCTACACTCTAAATCATTGAGATTTCAAGGTCCCTTCCTTGTACTTCACAGCTTATAGCCACTGGCGTGCATATACGCATTTAATTTTGTCCAATCTCATGTAACACTGCCAAGGTGAAAATGGAATCAAAAGATTTGCTGATGCATGTTGTGTATTTTTCATATAGCATATCAAATATTCAAAAAGCAAAGAGTATATTATATCCTTTCAAAAGATCGTACACGATTAAGTACTAGGAAGCAGGTTCAGTAGCACAAAATTCACAGAAATTGATATTTTTTAAAGTTAAAAATAACTCACAAAATGGAAGGCTTTACCGGTCACAGAGCAAGGCCTGACTCATTTTTATGAAGGCTAGATCTCACACACTAAGGAGGCTTTATAGGAGTCTTGCCACTGTCAGAGCAGCCCAGCAGGTATTACCATCCTGCTGGGGATTTGATCATTTCTCCTCCTCTATGTCTCTTTTTTACAGAAAGGGGAAAAAATAGCTCCACTAGATATAAAAGGTTTTAAAGAAAGTGTCTTTTCACATATTGAATATATTTTCAGTTTTTCATGTGTGTGTGTATGTGTATATATAAACACACACACACACACACACACACACACACACATATATATAAAGCAGTTCTGTATATGTGCAATTAGTGAATACCTAAAAAGAACATGGAATAACTTCAGAGGAAATTAGACTTTGCAGCATATTCCTGTGTCCTTGGAACACTCAGCTCTCAGAAAATGAAGACCATTTTGAAGTCTTCCAAATTACCAACTATACTTAGTTTGGGGCAATGGAAGTCTTTTTTTTTTTTTTTTTTTTAATAATACCAATATTATCGCATTGGTTTCTAAAAATAAATGGGGTTCAATTCATTTACCCTAGTTAGGAGTTAGAGGGAGGAAAAACTACTATTCAATAAAAAAGAACTTCTCCTTTGGGCTTAGCAAATCCCAAAATGGTAGAAAATCCACTTCTGGTGATGCAACGTCATCTCAAGAGATGGACAGCACAGCGGTTGTGTCAGACACTATGTGAAAAAGTGGTCCTTCCTGGCCAGGACAGCTGTCCTCTGGGCCAAATAAGCCAGACCTTACATAATGCACTTTGGGGAATTCAGAAGATCCTTATATGAATTATTTCCTTGTCCTAAGAGAAGTTTATATTCACCATAAGTAATCTACTTTTGTTGAAGGCACTGATGTTCCCATTAAAATTCACAGGTATGCTCAGTCTTTTCATGACTAAGGTCTTTAAAGAAGTGAGCAAAAATCATGACTTTCTTGATGGGGGATGATGCAGGAGCTGCCGCTTAACTTTCCTACAGTTCAAGCTAGCATGTTGTAGGAGTGGACCATCAGGGTCATGGGTGGGCAGCTTTTTCTGGAAAAGACCAGATGATAAATATTTTCAGCTTTGCGGGCTGTGTGGTCTTTATTGCAACTACTCCACTCTGCTGGTGTAGCAGGCGAACAGCCATAGACAAGTAAGTGTGACTATGTTACCAACTTTATCTATGGACAGTGAAATGTGAATTTCATGTAAACTTCACATATTACAAAATAGTATTTATTAATAGTTACTTTTCAACTATTTAAAAATGTGAAAACCATCCTTAGTTTGTGGGTCTACAAAGACAATGAGTGCAGCAGATCTGCCTGGCGGACAGGAGTTTGCAGACCTCAGATCTAGGGGATACAGACGTTGAATTTAACGTGTCTAAAATAGACCAGCTCTCCCCACCCCCAACTCACAAGGCTCCACATCTCGGTAAATGCTGTTCAGTTACGCATGCCAACAACTTGATGCTTTTCCTTAATCTGTCTCTTTTTCTCTTAATCTGTCTCTTTTTCTCTTACATCCCAAACCTAGTCCTGTCATCTGAACCTTCAAAATACACTCAGAGCCCTCGCACTTTTCACCAAATGAACTCTTGGCACGTTAGTCAAACCACCTATGACGAACCACTTGATGAAGTCATGTCTTAGCTGGTCTATTGCATGAGCTGCCCTAATGTCCAGTCTTAACAAACTCAATCCACTCTCCAGATTAATTCACAATCCAGAAAGATCTTTCTCTAAGGTAAGTCAGACTGCTTTCCGCTCTTCTGTTTAAAAAACTCTCAGCTTCCCACCCCACACACAAGGAAAACCTCAGTCCATACTTGGGCCTATGACGTCCTCAAGTCCTGATTCCCTCTGCTATCTTTGGCCTCTTTGTCCACCACTCCCACCTCTGTTCCAGCCAAACCAGCCTCCCTGCTGTTTCTGGAACACTCTTTCCTCAAGGTGTTGCATCTCTGTACTGTCCCCTCTCTACCTAGAGAGCTCTTTCTCCATAGATATGTGTGATTCACTCCCTCATTACTAAAAAACGGTTCCCTAACCAACGAGTATCAAATAGCACCTCTCACCACCACTTTTTATTCCATTACATTCTCTGTAGCACATACCACCTCTTGTCTTATGACACATTTACTTGTTTCCCTATTTCTCCTGTCTTTTCCTCTAGAATGTAGACTCTGCAGAAAGAGACTTTTTTTCTTGACTGCTGTATCCCCTGCTGATAGAACATTAGCTGAATGAATATAGAAATGAATGAAATGACATCAGAACTGTCAAACGGGCAGGAGGGCATGGAGGGGATACCTTTCCACATAGGCATCTTATTTTGGGCTAGCCTCTTCCTCGTTTCATCATGAAAGCTGGTTAGAGGCGTGTTGCCCAGTAGCTAAGAGCAGGGGCTTTGTGTTAGGCACTTCCATCCTCCACCTCCTCTCCAGCTACCTAAGTATTTTTGGAAGGTCCTTAGACACTTCGAGCCCAAATGGCCATGGTTGTAAAATGGGGTTCTCTATTATCTGAGAATTAATTGAGAATTTTAGATAAATTTTTAAGTACAATGTCTAGCAATTTGATCAGAACAAGGGATAACTGTTAATATTATGGAGTTACCTATATTCATCTATATTACCTTTAATCAAATGTAGGGAAACACACACAATGAAAAATAGACAACTCCAAAATTTCAAAATAAGGAAGTTCTATTAGATTCAAATGAGAAATTGGGGATAGGCAAGTATAATTTAAAAACTGCATGACTCAGCTCAATGGCATTAATATTAATCACTGCATTGATATGGAGACTTTGGTTCTATAAATATATATGGGGTGCCAATGTTCCAGCCACACTCTGACCACTGTGCTTTTCCATCTTTGCAATGGGAGTAAAAAAGCAAGATTATTTTTGATTGGAATGACCATCTAGATTGCTACAAGGTACTAAGATCCGTTCTTTATATTCTTTACATTTCCAGCATGTGTTTTTCTAAAATTGTAGTTAAAATAAAAATTGAAACCATTTTACCCCCCCATTTACAAAATTTATCCTTTTGATTTAAGAGGAAAGCAAATTGTTTTTTCTCAAGCTAATAAAAAGCTCTGAGTTGTGTCTAAATCTATAGTTTCCAAACTTTAGTGTCCATTAGTATCACACTAAGGGGTGGGGGGGAGGGGATATAAGTCTCATCAAAAATGGAGATACTGAGACAGGCTGGGACCTGGGACCCTTCGCTGCAGGGCTTGCACCCGGACGTACCTCTCCTCAAGCAACAAAATACAAAGAAACTTATGGGACTAAAAATACCTGGGTGCATGCTCAGTTGGGACAAATTATGGACAAAAAGATACAAAAAGACCAAAAAGCCCAACTGTCACTTCTGAAGAGGCGGGAGCAAAAACAGGGGGTTGGGAGCAAAAGCAGGGCACTGCGCATGCCCCCTGCACACACCCCACCAGAGGGTTGGGCAGACCACCTAGGCCACCCCTCTGGCCCGACCCCTGGATCTGCCCCTACCCTTAGCCCATCTAAGGAACCAGCTCTCCCCCACCTCAGGGAGCCAGCCAGCAAGGGAACCTGCTTTGTTCTTGCTCCCCCTGCTGCAGCAGGGGCCCCAGTGAAGCACTGCCTGAATTTCTGGTCCAGACTCTGATCAACTTCTACTGACTGGGGAAGGACAGGAAAGCTGGTGGGTATCACTTCCTGGACTCTCCTTACCTCCCGGCTCCCGCTTCGGAACACAAACTCCAGGACGGTGCAATTTTAACATCAGTGCAACTGATTCGAACGTCTTGCTACACACTTAGAGAAATACTGTAGTAATGTACAGTAGGTATTCAAAGACAATAACAAATTTGAAGATTCTTTGTAACTTAAAATGTTTAAATACCAGAAAATGTTAGCACTTCAGCTGTGTAATTAACATCTAGCTAATGTAACTAAATGTACTTGACATGATTAACCAATAATATAACAGAGATTATATTACATGACAGCAACAATATAATATGCTCTATAATTTGTAGCATTTCTAAATTATTCTGTGAACCAACTTATTTGATTGGCTTCTTTTTTAATTTAATTTTAATTTTTTAACGTCTTTATTGGAGAATAATTGCTTTACAATGGTGTGTTAGTTTCTGCTTTATAACAAAGTGAATCAGCTATACATATACATATATCCCCATATGCCCTCCCTCTTGCGTCTCCCTCCCAACCTCCCTATCCCACCCCTTTAGGTGGTCACAAAGCCCCGAGCTGATCTCCTGTGCTATGCAGCTGCTTCCCACTAGCTATTTATTTTATATTTGGTAGTGTACATATGTCAATGCCACTCTCTCACTTCGTCCCAGCTTACCCTTCCCCCTCACCATGTCCTCAAGTCCATTCTCTACGTCTGTGTCTTTCTTCCTGTCCTGCTGCTAGGTTCTTCAGAACCATTTTTTTTTTTTTAAGATTCCATATAAATGTGTTAGCATACGATTTTGTTCTTCTCTTTCTGACTTACTTCACTCTTTATGACAGTCTCTAGGTCGAGCCCCCTCACTACAAATAACTCAATTTCGTTTCTTTTTATGGCTGAGTAATATTCCATTGTATATATCTGCCACATCTTCTTTATCCATTCATTTATCAGTGGACACTTAGGTTGCTTCCACGTCTTGGCTATTGTAAATAGAGCTGCAATGAACATTGTGGTACATGACTCTTCTGGAATTATGGTTTTCTCAGGGTATATGCTCAGTGGTGGGATTGCTGGGTCGTATGGTAGTTCTATTTTTAGTTTTTTAAGGAACCTCCATACTGTTCTCCATAGTGGCTGTATCAATTTACATTCCCACCAACAGTGCAAGAGGGTTCCCTTTTCTCCACACCCTCTCCAGCACTTATTGTTTGTAGATTTTTTGATGATGCCATTCTGACTGGTGTGAGATGATATCTCATGGTAGTTTTGATTTGCATTTCTCTGATGATTAATGATGTTGAGCATCCTTTCATGTGTTTGTTGGCCATCTGTATAACTTCTTTGGAGAAATGTCTGTTTAGGTCTTCTGCCCATTTTTGGATTGCATTGTTTGTTTTTTTGATATTGAACTGCATGAGATGCTTGTAAATTTTGGAGTTTAATCCTTTGTCAGTTGCTTCTTCTGCAAATATTTTCTCCCATTCTGAGGGTTGTCTTTTCATCTCGCTTATGGTTTCCTTTGCTGTGCAAAAGCTTTTAAGTTTCATTAGGTTCCATTTGTTGATTTTTGTTTTTATTTCCATTTCTCTAGGAGGTGGGTCAAAAAGGATCTTGCTGTGATTTATGTCAGAGAGTGTTCGGCCTATGTTTTCCTCTAAGAGTTTTATAGTGTCTGGCCTTACATTTAGGTCTTTAATCCATTGTGAGTTTATTTTTATGTATGGTATTTGGGAGTGTTCTAATTTCATTCTTTTACATGTAGCTGTCCAGTTTTCCCAGCACCACTTATTGAAGAGGCTGTCTTTTCTCCATTATATATATTCTTGTCTCCTTTATCAAAAATAAGGTTATCAGATTACGTGGGTTTATCTCTGGGCTTTCTATCCTGTACCATTGATCTACATTTCTGTTTTTGTGGCAGTACCATACTGTCTTGATTACTGAAGCTTTGTAGTATAGTCTGAAGTCCGGGAGCCTGATTCCTCCAGCTCTGTTTTTCTTTCTCAAGACTGCTTTGGCTATTTGGGGTCTTTTGTGTTTCCATACAAATTGTGAAATTTTTTGTTCTAGTTCTGTGAAAAATGCCATTGGTAGTTTGACAGGGATTGCATTGAATCTGTAGATTGCTTTAGGTAGTACAGTCATTTTCACAGTTTTGATTCTTCCAATCCAAGAACATGGTATATCTCTCCATCTGTTTGAATCATCTTTAATTTCTTTCATCAGTGTCTTATACTTTTCTGCATACAGGTCTTCTGTCTCCTTAGGTAGGTGTATTCCTAGGTATTTTATTCTTTTTTGTTTCATTGCTAAATGGGAGTATTTCCTTAATTTCTCTTTCAGATTTTTCATCATTAGTATATAGGAATGCAGGAGATTTCTGTGCATTAATTTTGCATCCTGCTACTTTACCAGATTCATTGATTAGCTCTAGTAGTTTTCTGGTAGCATCTTTAGGATTCTCTATGTATAGTATCATGTCATCTGCAAACAGTGACAGTTATACTTCCTCTTTTCTGATTTGGGTAACTTTTCTTTTCTTCTCTGATTGCTGTCACTAAAACTTCCAAATCTATGTTGAATAACAGTGGTGAGAGTGGGCAACCTTGTCTTGCTCCTGATCTTAGTAGAAATGGTTTCAGTTTTTCACCATTGAGAATGATGTTGGCTGTGGGTTTCTCATACATGGCCTTTATTATGTTGAGGAAAGTTCCCTCTATGCCTACATTCTGGAGGGTTTTTATCATAAATAGGTGGGGAATTCTGTTGAAAGCTTTTTCTGCATCTATTGAGATTATCATACGTATTCTATTGTTTTTGGATGGAATGTCCTATAAATATCAATTAAGTCCATGTAGATTAATGTGTCATTTAAAGCTTGTGTTTATTTATTTTCATTTTGGTTGATCTGTCCTTTGGTTAAGTGGGGTGTTAAAGTCCCCTACTATTTTGTGTTACTGTCAATTTCCCCTTTTATGGCTGTTAGTATTTGCCTTATGTATTGAGGTGCTCCTATGTCGGGTGCATAAATATTTACAATTGTTATATTTTCTTCTTGGATTGATCCCTTGATCATTATGTAGTGTCCTTCTTTGTATCTTGCAATAGTCTTTATTTTAAAGTCTATTTTGTCTGATATGAGAATTGCTACTCCAGCTTTCTTTTGATTTCCATTTGCATGGAATATCTTTTTCCATCCCCTCACTTTCAGTCTGTATGTGTCCCTAGGTCTGAAGTGGGTCTCTTGTAGACAGCATATATATGGGTCTTGTTTTTGAATCCATTCAGCCAGTCTGTGTCTTCTGGTTGGATCATTTAATCCATTTTCATTTAAGGTAGTTATCGATATGTATGTTCCTATTACCATTTTCTTAAATTGTTTTGGGTTTCTTACTGTAGGTCTTATCCTTCTCTTGATTTCCTGCATAGAGAAGTTCCTTTAGCATTTGTTGTAGAGCTGGTTTGGAGGTGCTGAATTCTCTCAACTTTTGCTTTCCTGTAAAGGTTTTAATATCTCTGTCGAATTTGAATGAGATCCTTGCTGTGTAGTGAAATCTTGGTTGTAGGTTTTTGCCTTTCATCACTTTAAATATGTCCTGCCACTTCCTTCTGCCTTGCAGAGTTTCTGCTGAAAGATCAGCTGTTAACCTTTGGGGATTCTCTTGTATGTTATTTGTTGCTTTTCCCTTGCTGCTTTTAATATCTTCTCTTTGTATTTAATTTTTGATAGTTTGATTAATATGGGTCTTGATGTGTTTCACCTCGGATTTATCCTATATGGGACTCTCTGTGCTTCCTGGACTGACTGACTATTTCCTTTCCCATATTAGAGAAGTTTTCAACTATAAACTCTTCAAATATTTTCTCAGTCCCTTTTTCCCTCTTTTTCTTCTGGGACCCCTATAATTCGAATGTTGGTGTGTTTAGTGTTGTCCCAGTGGTCTCTGATACTGTCCTCAATTCTTTTCATTCTTTTTTCTTTATTCTGCTCTGCGGTAGTTATTTCCACTATTTTATCTTCCAGGTCACTTATCCATTCTTCTGCCTCAGTTATTCTGCTATTGATTCCTCTAGAGAATTTTTAATTTCATTTATTGTGTTGTTCATCACTGTTTGCTCTTTAGTTCTTCTAGGTCCTTGTTAAACGTTTCTTGTATTTTCTCCATTCTATTTCCAAGATTTTGGATTATCTTCACTGTCATTACTCTGAATTCTTTTTCAGGTAGACTGCCTATTTCCTCTTCATTTGTTTGGTCTGGTGAGTTTCTACCTTGCTCCTTCATCTGCTGTGTGTTTCTCTGTCTTCTCATTTTGCTTAACTTACTGTGCTTGGGGTCTCCTTTTCACAGGCTGCAGGTTCATAGTTCCTGTAGTTTTTGGTGTCTGCCCCCAGTGGCTAAGGTTGGTTCAGTGGGTTCTGTAGGCTTCCTCATGGAGGGGACTAGTGCCTGTGTTCTGGTGGATGAGGCTGGATCTTGTCTTTCTGATGGGCAGGTCCACGTCTGGTAGTGTGTTTTGGGGTTTCTGTGACCTTATTACGATTTTAGGCAGCCTCTCTGCTAATGGGTGGTGTTGTGTTCCTGTCTTGCTAGTTGTTTGGCATAGGGTGTCCAGCACTGTAGCTTGCTGGTTGTTGAGTAGAGCTGGGTCTTAGCGTTGAGATGGATATCTCTGGGAGAGCTTTCTCCATTTGATATTACATGGGGCTGGGAGGTCTCTGATGGAGCCATATCCTGAACTCGGCTATCCCACCCTCAGAGGCTCAGGCCTGACACCTGGCCAGTGCACCAAGACCATCAGACACACAGCTCAGAAGAAAAGGAAGAGAAAATAAAGAAATAACTAAATAAAATAAAATAAAATTAAAAAGTTATTAAAATAAAAAATATTAAAAATAAAAAAGTAATAAAAAAAACGAAAGAAGGAAGAGAGCAACCAAACCAAAAAACAAATCCAGCAATGATAACAAGCACTAACAACTATACTACAAAAAAAAAAAAAAGTGGACAGACAGAACCCTAGGACAAATTGTAAAAGCAAAACTATACAGACACAATCACACAAAGAAACAAACACATACACACTCACCAAAAGAGAAAAAGGAAAAACATATATATATATATATATATATATAGAGAGAGAGAGAGAGAGAGAGAGAGAGAGAGGGAGAGAGAGAAACCAAACCAATAAACAAATCTACCAATGATAATAAGCTCTAAATATTAAACTACAATAAACATAAAACCAGAAACAAACTAGACACAGAAAGCAAACCCCAAGTCTACAGTCGCTCCCAAAGTCCACTGCCTCAATTTGGGATGATTCGTTGTCTATTCAGGTATTCCACAGATGCAGGTACATCAAGTTGACTGTGGACATTTAATCCGCTGCTCCTTAGGCCGCACAGAGAAATTTGCCTTTCTCTTCCTTGTTTGCAAAGTTCCTGGGGTTCAGCTTTGGAGTTGGCCCTGCCTCTCCATGTAGGTTGCCCTCTGGCATCTGTTCTTTGCCCAGACAGTAGGGAGTTAAAGCAGTGGCTGATTAGGGGGCTCTGGCTCACTCAGGCTGAGGGGAGGGAGGGGTACAGAATGCAGGGTGAGCCTGTGGTGGCAGAGGCCGGTGTGACGCTGAAACAGCCTGAGGCACACCATGTGTTCTCTCAGGGAAGTTGTCCCTGGATCATGGGACCCTGGCAGTGGCGGGCTGCACAGGCTCCTGGGAGGGGCGGTGTGGAGAGTGACCTGTGCTCGCACACAGGCTTGTTGGTGGCTGCAGAAGCAGCCTTAGCGTCTCATACCCGTCTCTGGGGTCCGCACTGATAGCCGTGGCTCGCGCCCGTCTCTGGAGCTCGTTTAGGCGGTGCTCTGAATCCCCTCTCCTTGCGCACCCTGAAACAATGGTCTCTTGCCTCTTAGGCAGGTTCAGACTTTTCCCTGGACTCCCTCCCGGCTAGCTGTGGCGCACTAGCCCCCTTCAGGCTGTGTTTGCACAGCCAACCCCAGTCCTATCCCTGAGGTCTGACCTCTGAAGCCTGAGCCTCAGCTCCCAGTCCCCACCCGCCCTGGCGGGTGAGCAGACAAGCCTCTCGGGCTGGTGAGTGCTGCTCGGGGCCGAGCCTCTATGCGGGAATCTCTCCGCTTTGCCCTCCGCACCCCTGTGGCTGCGCTCTCCTCCGCGGCTCCGAAGCTTCCCCCCTCCGCCACCCGCAGTCTCCGCCGGTGAAGGGGCTTCCTAGTGTGTGGAAACTTTTCCTCCTTCACAGCTCCCTCCCACTAGTGCAGGTCCCATCCCTATTCTTTTGCCTCTGTTTTTTCTTTTTTCTTTTGCCCTCCCCAGGTACGTGGGGAGTTTCCTGCCTTTTGCGAAGTCTGAGGTCTTCTGCCAGCATTCAGTAGGTGTTCTGTAGGAGTTGTTCTACGTGTAGATGTATTTCTGATGTATTTGTGGGGAGGAAGGTGATCTACACGTCTTACTCCTCCATCGTCTTGAAGGTCTCCCTGAGGTTGTATTTTTAAATGAAGTAAGGAGATGGTACAAACTCCTCACCATTCTGTTATTAAAACAGAAAAAGAAAAACTTGAGGTGGTTGAAGAGAAGGGATTGACATCACCACCTGGTGGTTATATAGCCTAACTGCAGGAAAACTCGCATGGGAGGAAACCTCCATGATTGACTGAATAACCTGGAGTAAGAGAGGACATTTGAGCTAGAAGGGCCAAATAGATTTTAGTAAGAGGGCAAAAAAAAAGGAAACAATAGTTGATGCATTCTTACCTTTAAAGTTTACTTATCAAGAAAGGAACTGTAGAAATATTTTGCATATGTTGCCCTATTAATCACAAAGAAAGCCTGTGAGTAGATGATATTATCCTCAATTTACAGATAAGGAGCTGAGGCTCAGTAAGTTAAATAGTCACACAGCTAGGAAGTGGAAGGGTTGGCCCTCCCAAATCGACAGGTGTGGATTTAGGACTCAAAATGATTAAAAATTATTCAATTATACAGACAGAACTCAAGGGTTTTTTTTTTCCCCCTTCCCTCAACTCCTAATGACAAATGGAATGATCTATATACCTTATATATTTATATATTTCAACTGACTAAATAAAATATAGCAGCTACATGAATTAAAATGATTCCTAGTCTTTGAAACAAAAAAGGTAGGCTTTTTATTTATTTTAAATAGCAAATTAACTTATCTCACACCACTTACTTGTACACACATCTTAAGATTGTGGTGGTAGACAACTGTGTAATCATGTTAGCCATGCATGGCACACAAAAGTGGGGATTATGAAAGACCCTGCATGAGTATTATCTTTGACACTAATTTGCACAGAGAATTACATTTTAAGACATGGGCCCTGAGTATAGCACAGGTGGATAACTAGTAACTTCTCCATTAGGGGAGATCCAAAAACTATATTGATAACCAACCTAGGATTATTTGTCCTGGCCTTCTACCAACCCAAATAAAATACTGGATAAAACTGTCCTTAATTATAAATAGATATAATAAAATAATAAAACACATACTAAAAACAAGAAGTTACAGCTTTTGAATCCCAAACTTTGTATTTACAAAAAGGGTTTTTCGGTCATCCTAAATGAACTTTATCCAGAACTGTCTAATGAGCATATAAACTGAAAATCATCTTATATGAAAGCACAGAAAAATTATTCATACATTTACAGATCTTTTTCTATTAATGAATATTTTTATGTTTCACATTAAAGCTATTTGCCAGACAGAAGGTACTCAGTATTCAATTAAACTTTTACAGTTCAAACATTTATATGCATTTTAATTTCTTCATAGAGTAGCCAGATTAACAATTAATGTGACTAATGTTTAAAATGTTTGAAGAAAAACTGACTTAGAATGTTCTGAGACCAATTTTATCTGAAATGAACATGGACATATCCTCAAAACTCCAGATATATTTGCCCTAAAAGTAAATTGGTATGTGTATGACTGAAGAACAAAAGTTCTCTGTAGAATTCTAGAGAATGGAATATATTTATATATATATATATATATATATATATATATATATATATATATATATATATATATATATATATATAGTTTTTTTTTTTTTTCTTAGTAGACACTTTCACCTAGGTAGGTGTCTCCTATACACTGACCATGTTCCAAGCCAATTTTATTCTCTCTCCCCCTGAAGTCTATAATCACACTTGCTTCTTCAATTTAATATCCATCCTTCCAGGGAACAATGTATCATCTTCCACTACCCCATCCTTCCCTCTTACCTACATCCAATAAATCATCAAAACACACAGACTTCACCTTCTAAACAGTTTTAAACTTATGCTTTCCCTTTTGTACAAGTGCTTTCTCCCCCTCCCCCACCCTCATGTTTCGCCCAGCTAATTTCAAAAACGTGCCAAGTGTTTCCCTTGCCGGTGATTTCTTCCTCCTTTGATCCATTATCCGTACGTTTATGACAGCTCACTTTCCAAAATGCAATGCTGACCCATTTGTACCTTTTCTTTAGCCTCTTCCTGACCTCTTTGTGTTCACAGGATGGAACCAAGCTCCTTAGTGGAGACCATGTCATGAGCGCCCTGTGACACGACCCCTGCTTTTGCCTCCAGATACATTTCATTCACTCTCCGCTTGATGCTTTGTATCCAGGCAACATTATATGATGCTAATATCACCTTGTTCACACTAATAACACACTTCCTTCATCTTGGAATGCTGCTTTTCCTTAGTTGGCTGTTGAATTAATATGCACTATTTACAATCCAACTTGAAAAATAAAAATACACAAAGATGGCTATAAAAGTTGCCTCTCCTGATTCTTTTCACCTAAACAGGCCCATTTTACCCCACCCAAATTGAGTGATTCACCTCTCCAGTTTACAGTCGCTTCTATTATTTCATTTAACTACATATGTTTTAAAATATTTACCTATCTATATTCCTTACAAAAAATTAAACTCTGTGTAAAAGGAAACACCTCCTCCATTCTGGCAGCTTTCAGTGGGTTCCATATGCTGGCAACCATCTCCTGGGTTCTCTTCTGAGCATAATTTGAAAGTCCCCCTTCTGTCCCCAGGCTTGGCTTGTCCAGCACCCTGTCATTCAGTGGGGTCTACCTTTAGGCCATTTGAAATAATAAGTTTAAGGGGTAAGACAATGCCCTCGATCATGTAACAGTTGATAAAAACAGAAGTATTAAGAAAATTAGAGGAGGACCTTCAAGATGGCAGAGGAGTAAGACGTGGAGATCACCTTCCTCCCCACAAATACATCAGAAATACAACTACATGTGGAACAGCTCCTACAGAACACCTACTGAATGCTGGCAAAAGACCTCAGACTTCCCAAAAGGCAAGAAACTCCCCACGTACCTGGGTAGGGCAAAAGAAAAAACAGAGGCAAAAGAATAGGGATGGGATCTGCCCCTCGGGGAGGGAGCTGTGAAGGAGGAAAAGCTTCCACACACTAGGAAGACCCTTCACTGGCAGAGATGGGGGTGGTGGGGGGGAAGCTTCGGAGCCACGGAGGAGAGCACAGCCACAGGGGTGCGGAGGGCAAAGCGGAGAGATTCCCGCACGGAGGCTCGGCGCCGACCAGCACTCACCAGCCCGAGAGGCTTGTCTGCTCAGCCGCCGGGGCGGGCGGGGCTGGGAGCTGAGGCTCGGGCTTCGGTGCTAGCCGGGAGGGAGTCCGGGAAAAAGTCTGCAGCTGCCGAAGAGGCAAGAGACTTTTTCTTGCCTCTTTGTTTCCTGGTGTGCGAGGAGAGGGGATTCAGAGCACCTCCTAAACGAGCTCCAGAGATGGGCGCGAGCCTCGGCGATCAGCGCGGACCCCAGAGACGGGCCTGAGACGCTAAGGCTGCTGCTGCGGCCACCAAGAAGCCTGTGTGCGAGCACAGGTCACTCTCCACACCGCCCCTCCCGGGAGCCTGTGCAGCCCGCCACGGCCCGGCTCCCGTGATCCGGGGACAACTTCCCCGGGAGAACGCACGGCGCGCCTCGGGCTGCTGCAACGTCACGACGCCTCTGACGCCGCAGGCTCGCCCCGCCTCCTCCGTACCCCTCCCTCCCGGCGACCTGAGTGAGCCAGAGCCCCCTATTCAGCTGCTGCTTTAACTCCCTCCTGTCTGGGCAAAGAACAGATGCAGAGGGCAACCTGCATGGAGAGGCGGGGCCAAATCCAAAGCTGAACCCCAGGAGCTGTGCGAACAAAAAGGAGAAAGGGAAACTTCTCTGTGCAGCCTAAGGAGCAGCGGATTACATCTCCACAATCAACTTGATGTACCTGTCTCTGTGGAATACCTGAATAGACAACCAATCATCCCAAATTGAGGAGGTGGACTTTGGGAGCCACTGTAGACTTGGGGTTTGCTGTATGCAACTGACTAGTTTGTGGTTTTATGTTTATCTTAGTCTAGTATTTATTATTAGTAGTAGATTTATTGATTTGGTTGCTAGCTTACTTTTTTTTTATATAGATATATATATTCTTTCCTTTTTCTCTTTTTGAGAGTGTGTATCCATAGGCTTCTTTGTGTGATTTTGTCTGTATAGCTTTGCTTTTACCATTTGTCCTAGGGTTCTGTCTGTCCATTTTTTTTTTTTTTTTTTTTTAGTATACCTTTTAGCTCTTGTTATCATTGGTGGATTTGTTTTTTGGTTTGGTTGCTCTCCTCTTTCATTCTTTCTTTTTTCTTTTTTCCCCACTACTTTTAAATTTTTTTAATTTTAATAATTTTTTTATTTTTTATTTTAATAACTTTATTTCTTTTTCTTTCTTTTTCTTTCTTTCTTTTTTTCTCCCTTTTCTTCTGAGCTGTGTGGCTAACAGGGTCTTGTTGCTCCAGCTGGGTGTCAGGCCTCTGCCTCTGAGTTTGGAGAGCTCAGTTCTGGACATTGCTCCACCAGAGACCTCCCGGACCCATGTAATATCAAACAGAAAAGCTCTCCCAGAGATCTCCATCTGAACGCTAAGACCTAGCTCCATTCAACGACCAGCAAACTACGGTGCTTGAAAACCTATGCCAAACAACTAGGAAGACAGAAACACAACCACACCCATTAGCAGAGAGGCTGCCTAAAATCATAATAAGGTCACAGACATCCCAAAACACACCACTGGATGAGGTCCTGCCCATCAAAAGACAAGATCCAGCCTCATCCACCAGAACACAGGCACTAGTCCCCTCCACCTGGAAGCCTACACAACCCACTGAAGCAACCTGAGCCAGTGGGGGCAGACACCAAAAACTACGGGAACTACAAACCTGCAGCCTGTGAAAAGGAGACCCCAAACACAGTAAGTTAAGCAAAATGAGAAGACAGAGAAACACACAGCAGATGAAGGAGCAAGGTAAAAACCCACCAGACCAAACAAATGAAGAGGAAATAGGCAGTCTACCTGAAAAAGAATTCAGAGTAATGACAGTAAAGATGATCGAAAATCTTAGAAATAGAATGGAGAAAGTACAAGAAACGTTTAACAAGGACCTAGAAGAACGAAAGAGCAAACAAACAATGATGAACAACACAATAAATGGAATTATAAATTCTCCAGAAGGAAACAATAGCAGAATAACTGAGGCAGAAGAATGGATAAATGACCTGGAAGATAAAATAGTGGAAATAACTATCACAGAGCAGAATAAAGAAAAAAGAATGAAAAGAATTGAGGACACTCTCAGAGACATCTGCAACAACATTAAACACACCAAAATTCGAATTATAGGCGTCCCAGAAGAAGAAGAAAAAAAGAAAGGGTCTGAGAAAATATTTGAAGAGATTATAGTTGAAAACTTCCCAAATATGGTAAAGGAAATAGTCAATCAAGCAAAAGCTAAGAGAATTCAGCACCAGGAAACCAGCTTTACAACAAATGCTAAAGGAACTTCTCTAGGCAGGAAACACAAGAGAAGGAAAAGACCTACAGTAGCAAGCCCAAACAATTAAGAAAATGGTAAAAGGAATATACATATCGATAATTACCTTAAATTTAAATGGATTAAACGCTCCCACCAAAAGACACAGATTAGCTGAATGGATACAAAAACATGACCAATATATATGCCATCTACAAGAGCCCCACTTCAGACCTAGGGACACATACAGACTGAAAGTGAGGTGATGCAAAAAGATATTCCATGCAAATGGAAATCAAAAGAAAGCTGGAGTAGCAATTCTCATATCAGACAAAATAGACTTTAAAATAAAGACTATTGCAAGATACAAAGAAGGACACTACATAATGATCAAGGGATCAATCCAAGAAGAAAATATAACAATTGTGAGTATTTATGCACCCGACATAGGAGCACCTCAATACATAAGGCAAATGCTAACAGCCATAAAAGGGGAAATTGATGGTAACACAAAACAGTAGGGGACTTTAACACCCCACTTAACCAAAAGACAGATCAACTAAAATGAAAATAAATAAACACAAGCTTTAAATGACACATTAATCTACATGGACTTAATTGATATTTATAGGACATTCCATCCAAAAACAACAGAATACATATGATAATCTCAATAGATGCAGAAAAAGCTTTCAACAAAATTCACCACCTATTTATGAAAAAAACCCTCCAGAATGTAGGCATAGAGGAAACTTTCCTCAATATAATAAAGGCCACGTATGAGAAACCCACAGCCAACATCATTCTCAGTGGTGAAAAACTGAAACCATTTCCACTAAGATCAGGAACAAGACAAGGTTGTCCACTTTCACCACTACCGTTCAACATAGTTTAGGAAGTTTTAGCCACAGCGATCAGAGAAGAAAAAGAAATAAAAGGAATCCAAATCAGAAAAGAAGAAGTAAAGCTGTCACTGTTTGCAGATGACATGATACTATACATAGAGCATCCTAAAGATACTACCAGAAAACTACTAGAGCTAATCAATGAATTTGTTAAAGTAGCAGGATACACAATTAATGCACTGAAATCTCTTGCATTCCTACACACTAATGATGAAAAATCTGAAATTGAAATTAAGGAAACACTCTCATTTACCATTGCAAAAAAAGAATAAAATACCTAGGAATAAACCTACCTAAGGAGACAAAAGACCTGTAGGCAGAAAACTATAAGACACTGATGAAGGAAATTAAAGAGGATACAAACAGATGGAGAGATATACCAGGTTCTTGGATTGGAAGAATCAACATTGTGAAAATGACTGTACTACCTAAAGCAATCTACAGATTCAATGCAATCCCTATCAAACTACCAATGGCATTTTTCACAGAACTAGAACAAAAAATTTCACAATTTGTATGGAAACACAAAAGACCCTGAATAGCCAAAGCAATCTTGAGAACGAAAAACAGAGCTGGAGGAATCGGGCTCCCTTACTTCAGACTATACTACAAAGCTACAGTAATCAAGACAGTATGGTACTGGCACAAAAACAGAAATGGAGATCAATGGAACAGGATAGAAAGCCCAGAGATAAGCCCACACACATATGGTCACCTTATTTTTGATAAAGGAGGCAAGAATATATAATGGAGAAAAGACAGCCTCTTCAGTAAGTGGTGCTGGGAAAACTGCACAGCTACATGTAAAAGAATGAAATTAGAACACTCCCTAACACCATACACAAAAATAAACTCAAAATGGATTAAAGACCTAAATGTAAGGCCAGATACTATAAAACTCTTAGAGGAAAACATAGGCAAAACACTCTCTGACATAAATCACAGCAAGATCCTTTTTGACCCACCTCCTAGAGAAATGGAAATAAAAACAAAAATAAACAAATGGGACCTAATGAAACTTAAAAGCTTTTGCACAGCAAAGGAAACCATAATCAAGACGAAAAGACAACCCTCAGAATGGGAGAAAGTATTTGCAAATGAAGCAGCAGACAAAGATTATTCTCCAAAATTTACAAGCATCTCATGCAGCTCAGTATCAAAAAAACAAAAAACCCAATCCAAAAATGGGCAGAAGACCTAAACAGACATTTCTCCAAAGAAGGTATACAGATTGCCATCAAACACATGGAAGAATGCTCAACATCATTAAGCATTAGAGAAATGCAAATCAAAACTACAGTGAGATATCACCTCAAACTGGTCAGAATGGCCATCATCAAAAAATCTACAAACAATAAATGCTGGACAGGAGAAATGTGGAGAAAAGGGAACCCTCCTGCACTCTTGGTGGGAATGTAAATTGATACAGCCACTATGGAGAACAGTATGGAGGTTCCTTAAAAAACTAAAAATAGAAGTACCATATGACCCAGCAATCCCACTACTGGGTATATACCCTGAGAAAACCATAATTCAAAAAGAGTCATGTACCACAATGTTCATTGCAGCTCTATTTACAATAGCCAGCACATGGAAGCAACCTAACTGTCCATCGACAGATGAATGGATAAAGAAGATGTGGCACATATATACAATGGAATATTACTCAGCCATAAAAAGAAACGAAATTGAGTTATTTGTAGTGAGGTGGATGGACCTAGAGTCTGTCATACAGAGTGAAGTAAGTCAGAAAGAGAAAAACAAATACCATATGCTAACACATATATATGGAATCTAAAAAAAAAAAAAAAGGCATGAAGAACCTAGGGGCAGGATGGGAATAAAGACACAGACCTACTAGAGAATGGACTTGAGGATACAGGGAGGGGGGAGGGGGAGGTGGGACAAAGTGCGAGAGTGGCATGTACATATATACACTACCAGATGTAAAATAGATAGCTAGTGGGAAGCAGCCGCATAGCACAGGGAGATCAGCTCGGTGCTTTGTGTCCACCTAGAGGGTTGGGATAGGGAGGGTGGGAGGGAGACGCAAGAGGGAGGGGATATGGGGATATGTGTATACGTATAGATGATTCACTTTGTTATAAAGCAGAAACTAACACACCATTGTAAAGCAATTATACTCCAATAAAGATGCTAAAAAAAAAAAAAAAAAAAAAGCAGTACCCATCCAACCTACCTAGTACCAGCATTGTCATTTGTTTCCACAATGAAGAATTTAATGTGTCGTTTTGGACAGTGTCCAGTGTCATGACTCTCACTCCGCAGCATATCCTTGAAGAAACTATTTTGGTAGATGACATGAGTGAATTTGATGATTTGTAAGAGAAACTAGACTACCGTGTGGAAATTTTTCAGGGAAAGATTAAATTAATAAGAAACAAAAAGAGAGAGGGACTGATTCGAGCAAGGCTGACTGGAGCATCGCGTGCTTCAGGGGACATTCTGATGTTCCTGGAGAGCCACTGCAAGGTGAATAAAGTATGGCTGGAGCCCTTGCTGAATGCCATTGCCAAGGAGCCCCACATGGGGGTGTGTCCTCTGATAGATGCCATTGATTATGTGACCCTGGAATACCAGCCCTCTCCTGTTGTCAGGGGAGCTATCAACTGGTATCTGAAATTTAAACAGGATCGTGTTTTCTCTTATGAGATGGATGGGCCAGAAGGACCCACTAGACCTATCTGGTCACCTGCAATGGTTGGAGGAAGTTGTGCTATAAATAGGCATTATTATTATTATTTATTTTTTTTTTTTTTACTGTATCACGGCCATGGAAAGGGGATTTTTTTTTTTTACGTTTGTTTTTGTTTTTGGCTGTGTTGGGTCTTCGTTTCTGTGCGAGGGCTTTCTCCAGTTGTGGCAAGCGGGGGCCACTCTTCATCGTGGTGCGAGGGCCTCTCACTGTCGCGGCCTCTCTTGTTGCGGAGCACAGGCTCCAGACATGCAGGCTCAGTAGTTGTGGCTCACGGGCCTAGTTGCTCTGCGGCATGTGGGATCTTCCCAGACTAGGGCTCGAACCCGTGTCCCCTGCATTGGCAGGCAGATTCTCAACCACTGTGCCACTAGGGAAGCCCAAATAGGCATTATTTTAATGCAATCGGAAAGTACAACAAGAGCATGAATCTCTGGGGAGGAGAAAGTTAGGAACTTTCACTAAGGATCTGGATGTGTGGAGGCCAACTCTTTATACTCCCCTGCTCTCGAGTAGGACATATCGATAAGCAACACTTTGCAAACCACACTGGAATTGTAAAAGCCTTGGTATATAACAATCTCAGACTGGCGCACATTTGGCTAGATGAATACAAGGTGAAGGGTACGTCCCTGGTTTGGAAAGGTGAGTGAGAGTACAGAGAGGGAGTGGCTCTAAAGAAGCCTTCTGCTGCTTTCCAGATACCAATTTTTGTACTTTTCCTTAAATTAGGGCAACCCTTCAGCTGTTCACCCACCCATTTTCAGACCCTACTCTCAACTTGTTCATTCTAAGCTGCTACACTTGCACCTTACTCTTTTTTTTTTTTAATCTCTAGGGAAGCTCAAGTTTCTCAGAAGTAAATCAACCAACACAAGAAGTCTTTCTTTTCCCCCTAGATCTATCTTCCTCCCACAAAGGTGGCCCGTCTGTGGCAAATACCTCCTTCTGCCCCCATTCCCATGGGCAAATTTTTGGATTCTCTTCCTCCACTACCAAGCTCCCAAGTGATACGGCTGCAGCTGGGCTGGGGACCACACAAGAACCTCTGCTCCTTTTTTCTCTAACAGTCAAAGATTTTTACATCAAAGCCAGGCCCCGTCATTTGTGCATCTCCCCACGGTTTAAGCCCCTTGCCGGGACCTTTAGAATGCACATAGAGAGAACATATAGATGCAGCTTCATTTTAATTTGAAAGTTCAAACAAATATGGACAGTAGCAAGAAGACCTCATTTCACATACATGGGTAGAAATATGTAAGAATCTCTCTGTGATATTATGTGTCCTGGTCTTGATCTAATATTTCTTTATTATTTTAAATTATAAAAATAATAATACTCAATTTCTTGAGTAATCAGGGCAATATTTCTACATAGCCACCTAGATTGGCAAAACATTTTTAAAGTCTGAGAGGACCATGTGTTGGCAAGCACAGGAAGTCTCAGACACTGTGGGTGGGAGTGCTAATTGTGACAAACTCACTTTGGAAAACAGTTTGGCAACATCAAGTAATAAAAAGACATGAAGAGCCCATGAAAATAAATAAATAAATAAATAAAAATACAACCTCTTTTAATGAGGCCCAAACCCTCAACTGTTACAACTTACTTCAGCTAAAATCTGTACTAGTTTTAAAAATGTAAGGGCCCTATTCTATCTTCTAGCATGAAACATTTTCCAGCTTTAAAATCCCTTTTTTGCACTAAGGTTTAAAATGACTTCTGATTTCCAGTCTCTTGCCACTTAACGAGGGCTGAAATCTCCAGGCATGTCTACTGAAACTTAATAAAGATTTTGCAGAACTAAAGATTGCATTAATAAAGTTTATTTCCTAGTCCAATGGCACAGTTTACTAAGTATGGTCTAAACTATGCAAGTTTATCTCATATGTTTTCCTTTACCTGTCTCAAGAAGTGAAGTTTCAAATACTACTATCCCATACACCAGTGATCCTAGAGATTGACACTGTTGATCCTACAGACAAGTGTTTTATCCTAAACCTACTATGTGATAGTCACTGAGCTTTGGGGAGAGACAAAGAAACCAGAATTGACACTTGCCCTCAAGCAGGTAGATACAGGTGTCTAGGCAAGACAAGTCATGGAACAGAAGGTAGAGAGAGGTACGACTTAAAAGCAGTAGTGATAAAGTATGATAGCATACAATTAACAAACTCAAAAAAATAGTGCAAACACACACACACACACACACACACACCTGCTTCTTCCTCCTTGGCAAAGCTTTTTTCACATAATCGTATTTTACATGGATGAATGTCCAAGGGATGGGACCCATCTCCAACTTCAGGTGGTAATAAGCTGTTCAGTGGTGTTATTTTCCTTACAAGAGTTTGATTAGGTAAGGACATTGGACTCCATTCTGGCTAGAAACTTGAGAAGCTTCAATTTCTATTTTCCAAATAAATGCACATAATTTTCTGGGTATTGTTTAGTCTCTATATGATGCTTGGAGATTCTATAGTCTTCTTGAAATCTGAGGAGATAACATCCGCACACTGGGATTTTCCAAGTGGAAACAGGGAAAGAATCTAGATCCTTCAAGATGCTGAGCTTCTGAACGGCCGACCCTGGAACCATCCTGACTCTATACTTCATATAAAGAGTTAGATAATAGATTTACTGTTCGAGCAACTTCAAACTGGGCTTCTGTTTCTCATAGCCAAGAATATCTTAACGGATACAAAAGTTATTGTCACTCAGAGAAATAATGTCAAGTGTCCAAATGGCTTCATAATTGCAGTAATATTCAAACTGAGTTAGAGGTAGATATTATTAGATAAGAATGGGGTGGAAAAGAGAGATATCTCTTTTTCAAACAGCATATAAATTGTGGCCAATGACTGATACAGATATGGATATATTCAAGCAAAAATATAGGAGTAACCCTTGATTAATTATAGGATTTACATATATACATATACACATATATATACATACATACAGAGACAAAGTGACAGAGAGATATACAGAGAGGGGGAGAGAGAGAGAGAAAGTGGGAGAGAGAGAAAACAAAGGTACAAATATGGAAAACTTTCACAGATTTACAGAGAAGTCACCCCATCTACATATTCAATTTCTAGAAAGATGGTGTCATATTTTGACTTCATTTGTTTACAGGTATCTTTTTACTTTCACTCTATCAAATCTGTCACTAAGTATGGCCAACATCCTGTATCAAGATCCCGAGCCAAAGTGATGACATTTGGAATTACACCATGACACTAATTTGTGTGTGATTCTATATATTACCCTTGTATCAAATATCTATCTTTACATGTGGCTAACTTTTAATATTCTTTAATAGATTTAATGGCAGCAATATTTGTCCCCCTCTTCAACAAGGAAATTCAACTTTGACCTCAGTTGGGTCTGCTGAAAGTGTTTTATATCACTGCCTGAGATCAAAAGAGCCGTCTCAAATATTGCATCCTTTCAAGATTAGATGCTCAGATCAAGTTCTCAGTTTACCTGCACTGACTTGAATCTTGGCATTGGTCTTGCCCTCATCTTCCCCTCTGCCTGTCTCCTCATGGCTGTTGCCTTCTGAAATAGATCTTCATTCTGAACATACTTTTCATGTCATTTCACATCTTACCTGGAAACATGCTGAAATACATTTGGCTCTTGTTCTTATACGGAAAAAGAGGATTAAAGCCAATTTGTTACTTTAAAATCTTTAAAAAATTCTATTAAAGGCTTTCTATCAAAAAAGAAAGGCAATACTTTAAAATACTCTTAAAATATTAAAATACTCCCTCTATCTCACTTAAATGAACAAGAAAAGGCAGAATGATTCCATTATACTGCAGAATTTGTGTTCTTTACTAGTTTATGAGAACATTGCTCCAACCCAAGACGTTCTCCTTTTCCCCCAAAATATAACATAGGGCAGAATCACAAAAGGCAATGATGAAATTAGAAAACAGAACTTAGCAACCCTAACTCTGCGTCAACACTGTGTCACCAAAACAACAAAATCTCAAGAGAATTTAAGAAAGCAGCAGCAAAAATCTCCAACTGAATATATAAAAGCACCAACCATGTCTTCACTATGAAAAATAACTAGTACCCAGGAGGCCTCTGACTTTTTGTTTCAGAATTATGTCTTGTTTCTATACACTCATTTTCGTTTTTCTAGGGAAAGATCCATAGCTTTTACTAAAACCTCAATGAATCTGTGGCCTTTTAAAGATTCAGAACTATTCCTAAGTGTCCCTGAAAGAATATCAATTGGAACTTCAACTCCTCAAGTTTAAGGGGGAGGTTTGCCTGATTTTCAAATAAGACATGCAAGTGTAGGGCAGAAGTGGTGCTCTGTTTCATTCTGTGTCATCAGCATAGGTTCAACTGCAGCATGAGAAGGCGCTTCAAACACTTGTCCACGGACTAGCCCACCCGGGCTGCCATCTGCTTCCCCACACTCCCCAAAACTCAGAGGTCTTTTCTCTAGGTGAGCTCATCTTCATTGAAAACATCAAAGATTATTTTTATATGCTGATGGCCCCCAAAGCAACATTTGGAGTTCTGATCTCTCTCTCAAACTGTAGGGTCCCAGGATTAAATGGCTTTTCCTTCCAGACTGTCCTCACTCAACTTCAGGTTCTCAGAAAGACGGCTTTGCTAACGGCCCTTCTTCAGCTACTCAGAAGTGCCAGCTGACCGCTGCCCAGGTGATGGCTCCCATCACTCGGGCCTCCCCACACGCCTGCTGCAGAGGTTTCCAGGCAGGATGTGTGAGGATAGTGCTGGGCAATTACTAGAGCAGGGGCTATTCTCTGAGTCACTCTAGGCGTTACTCTGGGAGCTGGTTTAGCATCCAAGCTGGGCGCGTTCTCATCTCAACATGACAATTCCAAGGTGAACTGTATTAAAGCAAAAGGTGAGGGGCACGCAGTGAGTTCAAGCCGGTGGTGACTAAATCCAGTTAGGAGGGTCACTGTCTGACTAGGTCTCCTCTAAGCTCTTAATAGCTGAGATCAGAGGAAATTTTCACTGAAACGAACCTGCAGCCGCAGTATCAAAACAAAGCAAGTTTTGTTTGTTAATAGAAACAGTGAACAGTTTTGATATGTTTGAATGTAATATGTAATAGAAAATGAACTGCCAATCCCTCCACACCATGCTAAGTAATTTGAAAGATCCAGAGGAAATTGCAAAGAAGACAGAGGCCAGATAGCTAGTGAAATAGAGGAAAACCAGGTGAGAAAAAACAGTGAATAAGGTTTTTTAAAAAGGAGGCAGTTATCAACTGGGTCTAACATTATTTACAGATCAATGGAGAAGAGGACTGAGGCGTGCCCCCTAGATGTAATAAGTCTGTAAATCGCCGCTTACCTGAACAACATAAATTTGCATGGAGTGGTCTGATGGGAGAATTGGAGGCTAGAAGATCATTAGTGACAGCTAGTACAGTCAACTCCGTGGAAGATTTTTGTTATAAAAGCAAGAGGAGAAATAAGTCAGTAACATCAAGAATACTTTTTTAAATGGAAGAAATAAGAGCACGCTTGACTACTGATTCAGTGGAGAAGGAAGATTAGATGCACCAGGAAAATTGAGTAGGTGACAGGGGACAGGATCTAGTACACGAGTGATGGCATCACAGACAATTCATCTGTACCTGGACAGAGGAGCCAGCGTGCCTGAGAACAGGTGAGGATACACCTGTAAATATGAGCAATGGCTTATGGAAATGCTCTACTGATTGCTTCTTATTTTCTCAGTGAAATAAGGTACAAGGCCATCAGCTGAAACCGAGGATGTGGCAGAGGATCGGAAGTTTGAAAGCAGGCCAAATATGGAAGAGTTGTCTATTTAATGAGACTTGGCTAGGCAATCAAGGCAATCCATGTAGAGTTTTGAAGGCCACAGCGAGGCACTGCATTTCATTTAGAGTGCAATGAAAAACTGTATTTACAATCAACCTTTCCTTAAAATGATCTGCTTATAGTCTCCTACTCATTCTTGAGAGATAACGACTTTCCTTGTCTATGCCATATTAGTTTTCTGGATAGGGACAGAGATATCTATACAGCATATATATATATATGATATCCTTTTAAGTGTCTCTTTTTAAAATTTATCATACCAATAAGATAAAAACCTCTCTGGAAAAAGATATCATGCTTTGATTTTCTTTCTCTTATATAGCAGATTTTCAAAATATATTTGTTGGATTTAAGAGAGAATCTATTGGGTTGGCCAAAAAGTTTGCTCGGGTTTTTCCATAACATCTTATGGAATATATGTATAATATAAATATAAATATAAAATGTTTAATATAAAACCTGAGTTCTTAAAAATGCACCTTGTCAAAACCACCTGTAAATATGGCCAGCTCCTTGAGCTGGCATGTACTCTAAAAACTTTAGGATTTATAAAATTGTTTTTCGAATGTTAATAATGCTTTCAATGTCTGCAAGACAGTTTTTCTTAGATTAGGATGTTATGAATCCAGCTCACCTATCTAATCAAATTTTCCAGGTTGTACCTGGAGAATTCTATTAAAAAACAAAGATAATATCTACTTGCTTCATAAGAGTATTATACGAACTAATGAGATAATTCTTGTAAATCACTTTAGTTCCTCAGAGATAAGTGCTCAATAAAGACAAAATGATATTATCATTCTCCAGAGCCCACTGGTTCTTTGTCTACACACGGCTGTTTAGGGAGATATCAGTTGCACACAGGCATCTGCTGCTGTGAATTGGTGCACACTTCAAGATTTAGAAACAAACTTTCACAAATGCAGTCCTTCACAGATTGGACTAGTTGCCTCTCATTTAGATTATGTGTATCAGCATTCAACAAGGGAGTTCTGGGTCCAAGGAGACTTGGTCTAATGATAGAATACAATAAAATTTAGTTAAAATTTTCAACTACATGAATTTTCAATTAAAGTCTTCAAATTGCTGGAGAGGCCAATGAAGATTTATTTTTTTATTCTGTTGGCCCAGATTTAATGACACCATCTCATTGTCAAGCTCTGAAAATTATACCCTGAGCCTATGATCTGACTCCACTAATTCCTAAATCTTTCTACATAAGAGAGAAACAATAACTCCCAAGGTTGCCATAAATATAATGCATCTTGCCTGTGTGCTATCCTTTGTTTTTGTGCCAACGAATTAAGTATTCTCTCTAAATCATAACCTGTTCCTTGGCTAAACTACAGTAATCTTCCATAGACTCTTGTACATATATTTTTTATATTTTTAACACTGTATTGTAATTTGTAAACATGTCTATTAGACAAAAAATAATGTGAATTGCTTAATGATTTCTATTTCATTTATTTTGGTATTCCTAGTACCTAACACATTCTATACTAATAGAACATATTCTAGGTTAGAAAATAAATCTCAATAAAATTATAATTATACTGGACTTCCCTAGTGGCACAGTGGTTAAGAATCCACTTGCCAGTGCAGGGGACACGGGTTCGAGCCCTGGTCCGGGAAGATCCCACATGCTGCGGAGCAACTAAGCCCATGCGCCACAACTACTGAGCCTGTGCTCTAGAGCCCGCGAGCCAAAACTACTGAGCCCATGTGCCATAACTACTGAAGGTCGTGTGCCTAGAGCCCCTGCTCTGCAACAAGAGAAGCCACCACAATGAGAAGCCTGCGCACCGCACCAGAGTAGCCCCCGCTCGCCACAACTAGAGAAAGCCTGTGCGCAGCAACGAAGACCCAACGCAGCCAAAAAAATATACACACATATATATATAATTATACAATATATGTTCTCTTAACAACAGAATTAAATTAGAAATTAATAATAGAAACATGGAAAATATCCAAGCATTTGAAAACTAAATAACACACTTCCAAAAATCCCATTGATCAAAGAAAAAAAAATCAAAGGAGAATTAGAAACTCTTTAGTACTGAAAGATGTGTGATCTATCCACTTGGATTGAAATGGTCAAGTTCAATGGATAAATCAGGCTGCTATTTACTTAATTCTTATAAGTAGCACAAGACACACCTAAGGAACTTTTGGATCTTAGATATGCCAAAATCATTTCTACATCCTGCCCAGTGTAGCTGGGTTCCTGATGTGTCATAAGGTATACACCATGGAATTCAAGGTATTGGAATTCCACTCAGTAATCATCTACACACCTACAGACTATTTCACCAGGCTATTCCTTCATTCCTGTGATGGTATAAACTTAGAAAATAGGTCACCTTTAGATACTTAAAATAAAAATCCCAATTTGCAGGCTAAAGACATTTGAAAATGAAGAGTTTTTATATCATTGTATGTCAGGGATGAATAGCTTCAGTTCACTCAGTGTAAGTGCAAGGATCTAGGTGAAAATCTCTGAACTTTTTTATTCTGCTCGAATTCAAAGCAACAGTATTTACTCTAGGATTTGTCCTATAGACATAAGTGTTTTCTCTGGAAAAGTTTACAAGAGGGGCTACAAGATGAACAAGAACCAAAAGATCAATCTTTAAAAAAACAAGAAAGAAAGAGAACTGTGATAGGTTAAATCAGAGAAACCACAAGTCACCAAACTTTTTTGGGTTAATATATTTTTTGATGATCTGTTTTATGATAAAAAATAATGCTTCCCTTGAGTAGTTAAAATCTTGTGGAATGATTACCTTCAGGAGAGAGAGAGAGAGAGAATGTCTGTGTGTTTGTGTGTATGTGTGCGATTTACTACTTTAGGTAGATGCTCTGATAGTCACATGCATGAGTGCTTCCAGTAAAAGCACATCTGAAAGGAACCCAACCACAGTTGTGTGTATGTTTGGGGTAAGGGATAGGAGAGATTGGAAGAAGTCTAATTTTGTTGAGAAAGAGTGTTCTAGGCAGAGAAAACATCTGAAGCAAAGGAATAGAAAGAAGAGGCTGGTACTGTTGAAATTTATTATTCTAATTGACAGAGTGGGGACCAAGATAGGAAGAAGGTAAGTAGGAAACTCTTCTTGGAAGGCCTTCTCTCCCTGGTAAATTAGACTTCATTCCATATGGAGTTAGTATTTGTCTTGGATGGGCGAGTGAGGGCAGTAAGGAAACAGGAGCCGGCATGCAAGGATTGATGGATTATAATCAAGTAAAAAAGGTGACAGATTTTTTTTTTAAAGTAATTGAGAAACACAATACTGAAGACAGAAAAATGAGATAAAAGCTCAAGCAACAGTGTAGGTGAGAGAAGGTAACTAAGATGAAATTAAGATAATAACAGTAGGGATCAGTAAAGTTGACAAATAGAAAAACAATTAAGAGGTAAAGATCAACCAGGCTTGATACCTGTTTGGCTATGGGTAAGGTGAAAGGTGCCAAATCATGAATACACTGAAGATCTGGGAATTGACAACAAAGTAGCTGATGGGGCTCCCCATCCAAACATGGACCCTGTCTCTTCCACTGCATCCAAACAAGGACCATGTATGGTTCTCCTCATCATCTTGCTCCAGGTGACTATCAAAGTGCCTGGCTCAGAATGTTCTCAGTAAGGATGTCTTGTATGAATTAGCCTATTAGGAGTGGAAGGTAATAGATTTAACTTTAAGCAACTTGAGTCAGACATACCTGTGAAACCTGCAAGCCTGAACATGGCACTCAAGTTAGAAAAATTAATTTCTGTCCCAAGAGAATTTGAAATGTGACAGAAAGACTAAGTCAGTTAGTTACTGGGGAATATTTTGTAGATATTCACATTGGCATGCTGCCGCTATAATATTTCTGGGATCCAGGGCAAAAATGCAAATGGAATTCCATACATCATGGATCTAAGTATTTAAATGTAATAAAATTAAGCTAACACATTGTTTAGAAGAACATGCGCTAGCCTCCTATGTAGATAAATACATCATTACAATGACAGAATTATGTGTAGAATTCTCGGGATCCTCAACATTTTCAGCAAGGATGTAGAGACACAGGGAGAACTGGCTAGTGGCTCCGGATCATGGCCCACCTCCCTTCTCTTTCTGCACTGAGCTTTGTCCATAAAGCCAGGGCCTCACATGTCCAAGGTCCATCCACTCCCTGCAGACCTCTGTCCATAGCCCATGCCAGGGCCCAAGGGTATACATGTATACATGTATACATGTATACATGGCTACTGCATGGACGGCCCTCAGAAGAATGTGCCTGAGGAGGAGGATTTCATAGGCTCTGATAGGATGCCTGAGGCTAGAATAGCAGAGAATTCAAGACCCCAGGTACCCAAAACCTAGCCTAGAAGAGGGATAAAACTGGAGCAGACCCTAGGAAGGGTTTCCTCTTGCCGTGGTCTGAGAACAATACTGCATATTGGAGCAGTTCTGACAGACTATTGACAAATAGCCTGCAAAACCTAGACCACAGAGGGGGACAGGAATGAAGTAGATGGACAGAGAGAAGCAAAACAAGAAGCCTGAAAGACAAAACTGAAACCCAGTGATGCTGCAGTTCTTTTGAAATCTAGCTAACCTTTTTGCAGTTGATGTCCATGAGATTTTTCTCTGGTTTTGTAACATTTTTCTAGGTAATTTGGGTTGTTTTTTGGTCCCTTGTGATCAAATTTTCCATGACTAAGAAAGTATAATTATTAAAACTATGAGAATACCCAAAGAGGGAACACAGAATGCAAAATGGGCTAAGAATATGACCTGTTATTTTACCGAGTTGACTAAGATGATATATTTCACACGGAACATGTGGACGTGGTCCAGAAGGAGGGCTCAAAGACCCACAGCAAATTTTTACTAACTTTACTAGCCTTCTTTAAATTGTCTCCATTCTTTCCTCTGTTATTTCTAGGTATTACAGCACAACCTACACAAATCAAAAAGGCCATCTTTAAATTAGGAGTTTGGGATTAACATACACACACTACTACATATAAATAGATAACCAACAAGGACCTACTATATAGCACAGGGAACTATAGTCAATGTCTTGTAATAACCTATAAGGGAAAAGAATCTGAAAAAGAATATATATATGTAAACTGAATAAATATATAAACCGAATCACTTTGCTGTACACCCGAAGCTAACACAACATTGTAAATTAACTATACTTCAATTTTAAAATGATTTTTTAAAAAAAGGCCATCTTTCAAGTAGTACTTCTTTAAGTTCATTAAGTAAAGTAAAATCTGATAACAGCTGGTTCATGCACAATTACTGCCCATTTTCTCAGCTCCAGCATTTAAAACGGTCCTACTGTATTTCATGTGCCCTCAGAGAACAGACACCTGACTTGGTTAAAAAATGTTCAGAGAGGAAACTTGCACATAAATTCCTTCTAACAAGGGTCTGTGCTAATCAATGCAAAAGAAGGAGAGAATGTCAAGAAACAAACAACACAAACCACCGCTTCTCAATTCCACCGAGACCTCTTTTTTGAGGATTCAGCAGATGATAAAAAATGAGAAACAAAATTACTGTGGCAAAGACAAGTTGCCTTGTGTGTTGGGAGGCGAACAGCAAAAACACAAAGAAAAGGATCACATCACTTGGGTAAATAAGTTTTCACACTTTCAAGAAACAGACACAAGCAATTCCACAGGAGTAAGTGAGTGATTTTAGAAGTCCGTCAGGCATAATGGGCCAAACCGCCATAAAAATCAACAGAAAATGCAAAGAGTATCATCCAAGTGCTTGAAATAAGGGTGTAAATTGTACAAATGGAATGGGGGGGGGGAAAAGTAAATTGTAAAAATGGAACATCTGTCCTGAGACCTAAATAAGCCACTGACAGATGAAGGAATTCACTTCAACCTAATCATGAAGGACCCAAGTGCGAAGTAGAAGAGAAGCCAAGAGCAGCACAGACACTGTAGAAGTAGTGCCTCAGGAAAGAAAGTAACATCCTAATAACGTGTGCACGTCACAGAGTCCTCAGGCTTATAAATATCTAATGTACAGGGACAAGGAATATATAAATAGAAAGCACGTCCATCCTGAGAGAGGAGAGTATTTATGAAATGAAGAAATTATGTATGCATTATGACTAGCATGAACTCAATGGACATAGAATGGAAAATAGTCTAGAAAATGTCTTAGCTACCATGTCCTCAAATATTTTCATTTTACATCTGAGGAAACTAAGAAACAGAGTGGGTAAATGCTATCTTATACCAAGTGAGAGAGTAGCATTGACATATATACACTACCAAATGTAAAATAGATAGCTAGTGGGAAGCAGCCGCATAGCACAGGGAGGTCAGCTCGGTGCTTTGTGATCACCTAGAGTGGGGGGATAGGGAGGGTGGGAGGGAGAGGCAAGAGGGAGGGCATATGGGGATATATGTATACATAGAGCTGATTCATTTTGTTACACAGCAGAAACTAACACAGCATTGTAAAGCAATTATACTCCAATATAGATGTTAAAAAATATAATAATAATGGGGCAATGTCTACAATTAGCGAGAGGCTAATTTTAAATGTTCAGTGTAAACCAATACAAACAATAAAACCAATAAAAATAAGGTATATGGATATTTTTCCATTCAAAATTAGCTCATTAAAATGTTTACTCCCTCAATGAAATGATAAAATCTTAATTCTTTAAAAAAATCCAACAAGTATTTAGTAAGCATCTATTTTACTTAGGACATGGGAAATATCATGAGATTTTTGTTTGTTTATGCATTTCTTTTTTTTTATTGGGGTATAGTTGTTTTACAATGTTGTATTAGTTTCTACTGTACAGTGAAGTGAAGTTAAAAGACATTATTTCTAGGTCTGGTTACCAAAGGGGAAGGTGGCGGGAGGGATAAATTGGGAGTTTGGGATTAACATATACACACTACTATACATAAAATAGATAATCAACAAGGACCTACTGTATAGCACAGGGAACTCTACTCAATATTCAGTAATAACCTAAACGGAAAAAGAATTTGAAAAAGAATAGATACATGTATATGTATAACTGAATCACTTTGCTGCACACCTGAAACTAACACAACATTGTTTATCAACTGTAGTTCAATATAAAAGATTTTTTTAAAATACTTTTTTTTAATCTTTACAGTTTGTTTTGGTTCATAATATACACCAACCTCAAAGGTGACATTGACTAACTATAATATAAACAGTAGAAATATATTCTATGTTCATTTTATGATTAACTTTATGATTCCCATTCTATCAACCTAGGTCAAAACAAAGCGATCAATGACCCAAACTGTGTCAGATGTCAGGTATGGGGGCCACTCCCCACCCCCCCAAGTATAAACACTGTTTTCCCTTCTTTATTGTCTTTCAACCGTATGACACGACTGCTGAGCTCCTTGAAAATCTTCACCACTTGTCAATACATTTACTCACTTCTCAGTATCAGGTGTCCTGGAAGAGTTCAGCAGGCCAACAACCTGCCTTCTGCATTGATCCTGAGGCAGCTACTGACCATGAGATGGATAAAGTCCTTGCATTGCTAAATGCTGCCCTGGTTTCAACTAAGGCTTTTGGAGAACTGATTGCCTGGCAGGAGTCAGACAAGATGAGGACAGACTCGCTAAGAAACAAGCAGCTGAGCCCTTCCGCCCTGGGCAGCATCATGCAGAGTCGACAACATTAATTCCCGGATGCTATTTTGCAACTGCTGTTCTCAGCACCATGTTGAAAATATTGCATTTGCGGATGATGGCACTCTTTCCCTCACTTAAAAGCCTATTTATTTTTCAGCACCACAAAGGATACGTTATTTCAGAATGGAATGATTTCTTTGCATTGCTAGACCTATGTACCATGACCTATTTGGAAATATATATGGAGTCATTTTGCTGCTACAGGTACTGGAAAATCTATTTCTGAGATATGCAAGCCAAGTCTCCTTCCACAGCCTGGTCAGCAGCAACTTTGGAGCCGTTTTGCTGATTCTCCGTGACGCCTAGAGACACATGTTGTGAGGTGTGACTGAGTGTGACTCACAAGAACACCTGTGGACCTTGTGATTAAGGGAGATAACCCCTCCGCTAAATAAGTAAACCTCACATGCTCAAGTCAGAAGTTTCTTTTGACCTGGTCCCTCCAACCACCACCCAGACTTGTGAAACTTGTGAACGAGAGTTTTTCTGCTTCCCTTGGAACTGCTTGTACCAAATTCTCTCAGTCCAGAGAGCCTTGGAGGTAGCATGGTGTTAAGGGGCAAAAAAAAAAAAAAAAGAAGAGACAGAAGACAAAACCAGGAATGAATATCACAGAGGCAGATGCACACATCTCAAAAAAAAAGGCTAAGAAGTCTAAAATTCAGATTTTATGGAAACATGAAGAGTAAACAGGAGTTTAGTGGCTAACAACTACCAGCTAGAAGAAAGCACAGATTTAATGAATGACACAGAGTTGATTCTCTGTCAACTTGAAAGGACCTTTGCAGCATTTACAAAGCAACATAAATTAAAAAAAAAAAAAATCTCATAAGACAATCTTAGAACAAAGCATGTAAGGTGTCTGTGAGTGCAGAGCATACAAAAAGTGCGCCAGAACTGTGCAACTAAAAGAATTCAGGGCTCAGGTCACAGGATGTCAACAGCACATTTAGCAATTCACTCAGCAGCTGCCTTACCCGTTATATATGAATAATGCCACATGTGAACATTCTCAGTACTCTAGTAAAAATAAAATTAGCAACAGTTGGGATAATATTGTGAGAAATGTAAAGTACCCTATAAATCAATATTGTAATTATTACTTGAGCTAATTAGTAACAAATTTCATGCCTATCAGCATCAATTTATTATAATACAGGACCGCTGGAATATGCCCTTGTCAGTATTCCAGCAGGAATTCTGTTTTTAGATCCAACCCAATCAAGGTTTCTCTCAAGGGATTTGCTTCCTCACAAAAATGGAACTTCCCTGGCTGAGTGACTCTTGGGAGGCGTAGAGTCTTCTTTTTATTACGGGCATATATTACAGGGAAGATGCAGCCCAGAAATTTTTATGCTGGGAATAAAAGACCGAAACCTTACTGACATATGGATTACAGAAGGGAGGAGTGCGGCCTCCACCTTATGTTACAAAATCCCACACGCTGAGAATTTTGAGAATCCAAAATCTCACCCTGGACCCTCACAAAGAACATGACTTCCGAGACACAAGGTTAACTGGGCTTTCACACAGGAACAATGTACCTTTTATATACAAACAATCAACACTGCCAGTGATAGCTATTTCCCCCCCTATTTTCCCAGATTCAAGTGTTTATTCATGTTCATGGACTTGCATTGCTAAAGAAAGCTATGTTACCATTTTTATTTCACTGCATTTTGTTTCCACTTTGCTTAACAAAGATAATCTGCAGAGGTTCATAGTACAACTAAGATATAACTACTAATTGGTTTTAAAATTTTTGTCAACATACGTGGAAATCAAGCACGTTAAAAATTTATTTTGTTAAAAACAAGTGTCTTATTTTAACAAGATGATTGAAAATAAGTTTATCCCCTAAAATTGAGTATAATGAGAGTAATGAGGAAGAACAGGAATAAACCCCAAAAGACAAAGAAAACTGGAAAGCAATGGCAGCAGGTAGGATGTCAAGGGAACGTTTATAGCCGGAAAGCAGGACACATTTCAACTTATTAAGCACAGCAGGGAAAGTGAAAATCTAAGCCAGCAGTCAGGAGGAAGAGGGAGAAAGGTAAAACTTTTTGTGTCACAGAACCTGGAATGGTTCAAGTTGAGGAAGCTGTTACTTTTGAAGGCAGAAATAGAGAGGAGGGACCAAAAGCAGAAGCATTTGTTCAAAGTCTGTTTAAGAAGCAATTTGACTCCCGGAATTGCTAACCCTTTATTGCCTCCTTGCTGCCCTGGCAGAGGAATGGGCTCAAGTCACACACATAGTTGCAGAAGAGTGAAACAGACATAAAACATACGTGCAAGTCCCTGTGCTGCAAAATATGATCCATCAGACCATCCCCCCTTGCTGGGTCCAAGAAGGCTGAAAAAAGTTATCAATGCCTCAGGCAAGAGATGGGGTTACTCTCTAGAGAACCTGGCTGTCCCAAGAGAAAACCCACAGATCCTTATATCAGGGTACCCAGAAACAAGGTCCCCAAGACAGAAAGAGGGAGGGAAGGAGGGACAAATGAGGGAGGGGAAAGGAGGAAGGAAGGGAGGAAAGGAGGGAAGGAAGGAGACAGTTAGAGATTACCTACATTGGATGCACTTGAACCCTGCCCCAATCCACTTTATTGGGCTAGTGCACCCATCCTCCATCTAGTGGATGCTAAGGGCACCCATCTATCCCCTCTTCTGTCCTGGGCCAAGAGAGAGCCACCAGGCCCTGGAGATGAGAAGCTCCACCCACCCTGCCCCACAGTGCTAAGAACTCAGAGGTAACTCTGCCCTTGGAAGCAGACAAAAGGGAAACACCCCTGCTCACTTCCTGTCCCAGACCTGCACTCTTCTCCTGGGGGTGCTCACTCAATCAGATCCATGCATCCACACCCCGTTCTCCAGCTCTGTTTCCAGGGAACTTGAACTGAGACCTTACTTGATTTATTTAAATACACTGAGAAGAGCTTTACATCTCTGACAGTTTGGGAATAGGTTCCTAAGAAAAAACAAAAAGGATCAATTACTGACCTGCAAGGAAAACAAGAACTTGTACGAGGAAGAGAATGAAATAGTTACATGACACTATATGACTCCACTATGGATAAACACAAAATACCCATTTAATCTAAATAAGAGACAAACGTGTTGGGAGGATAAAGAGAAAATAGTTGTGTGGGTGTTGAGGGCAGGGACGTGAGAAAAGCAAATCTATTTCCCACATGAATAATTCAATAAATAACCCCTTAAAAACTAAACGGCAGTTATTTGGTATATGGAAGTAATTAACAGAAGAAACAGTTAAAGGGTTTGAAAATGGATGTCTTGGGAAAGCAAAAAAGGTGGAGCAAAGGAATGCTGCTTTTTAATTAAAAGTCTTAGAGAACTAGTTGATTTTTAAAATTTTATACATGTACTTATTTATAAAATATAGATTCACATTCAACATACATCTGCATATAAGAAATACCTACTAATTTTAGAAAAAACAGAAAAATAAAAGAACGTAAAAAGACTCTATAGTCTCAATACCCCATCAGAAATAATTATTTTTAACATTTTATTATGGATCTCCTCAGTCTTGTTTTCTTCAGTTATTTTATCTTTCACAATTTTAATTATTCTGTGCATGGAATTTTCTTTCATTTAATATTACATCATATGCATTTTCTGCCATTGTTAATGACTTTTTATAAGCATTATTTTGTTGGTAAAGTATTTTATTATATAACTTTTAAAATGTGTTTAACCATTCTCTTTTGTATTTTTACAAAACTCCCCATACTTCTCTATTATAAATAATGCTGCAGTGCACATCTATGAGCATAAGACTTTATTCTCCACAGTTTTTAATGTGCAGATACCGAGTATTATCCCTAAATCTATCAATTTGTAGGGGCTTTCACATCTGAAATAATTTCAACAAAATTTTGCCCCCATAAAACAACTTAAAGGCACTGTAGGTTTCATTCTAATGAGATGTTACCTATGTAAATGATTTTCCAGTTCTTTGGTTTTAGGAGTTTGCCATCTCCCCCCGGGAAACTTTTCACTTTCTAGTAGAACTTCAAGCTTTCCCCAATGAGCACTAAAACAAGTAAGTCATTCATTTTTTGTGCTGCATTTGCTTCTCTCATTGAATTCATTTCAATCTCCCCCAAGGGGCTTATAATCTTCCTTCCCTGTCTTCTCAGTTCACATATATTTGAAATTCTCCATTTTTCTTCCCAAAACATACATTCTTCTTGCAGGTCTTCTTATGATTTATTTGACTGTATGTGCCTTTGCCCTACATTTGTAATAGTGATTTAGATTTCTTATCCTCTATGCCTTTTTATTTTGAACAATCTTTATGTTTTTCCCTAGATGTATTTTCCCTTGTTTGTCTTCTTCTTCAGCTAATGTTCATTAATGATTCCAACACTGTTTAACTCCCATGAGTCAAGAGCAACCATATGTTGCATTCCCACTGTATGCCAGAAATCTCTTGTGTCAAGTATAATACCTCATTTTTTTCTTTACTATAACCTGTAAATTATGGATTAGTGGTATTTCACTTTTACATTAGAGGAAAAAAACACCAATTGTAGTGTAAAACAACCGGACCCGCAAGTTATTTGAAATAAAGATAGAGCTTCCCATTCTACTCCTTAGAAAATAGAAATGAGAGAGTGAGCAATCGGTCTTGCTTGTTGGTTAGTTTTAAGTAACTGAATTGAGTCAAACCAATGAAACTCAAGTAAAGTTGACATTTTCCCTTCCATTCTCTGCTTACATGATTACTTTTTTCTTCTGATTTTTCCCACTGCCTGAGCTAAATCTTTGTAGGGGTCAATTAGCAACACTTTGAAAATCAAACACTGACTGCTTGAGTCTAACTATCTAGCATTCAAATACATGGCTCTTGATGGAAAAGTGAACTTGGGAAAAAATGAATAGATTGTGTAAGTCCATCTCTACTATTGAGGGGAAAACTATATAAAAAGCAATATCTAATTAAACATTATTATTTTTGTACTGTGTGACCCATTTATACCTAAAAATTATGCATTTGCTATTTCTAATATTTTAAAGTATTTTATGTATTCCATTGTTTGATATCAGCAAATGTTTAAAGACTTCAATGATTAATCTTCGTGATGTGTTAATCTAATGCAATGTTTCTGATGCCAGTGGTAATTCCTTAACATTCTTCTCTCTCAGTGATGGGAAGAAACATAGTTCAGAGCAGGATCACCAGGGATTTCTTCCAACAGCGACACTTCATACTCTTTCTTTTCTTCAAATTGGACTTGATCCCGGCCTTTGTCTTGTTTGACCTACTTCATCTTTGGAAACCCTGCCTCACGTGAGTTATCATGAAATCCTTCAGTCTCATTGTCTGTATTCGTAAGTGAGTGAGTTGAAGACAGCTTTCAGGCTTATACTATACACACCCTAACCGTAGTTTTTTCCTTTTCATTTCTGCATTGCTGATGGAACCTGTATGCTTGCGTCTACGTCCTGGAGTTTTGTCTTCCTTTTCATTTTCTTGCTGTCTGCTGTATTCTGTTGCACCACACCTTGAACCTGCTTTTGCGCACTTCCCCATTCTCACCCTCTCTGTGTCCATCCCCTCTCTTACGCCAACCCTTTTTCCCAGGCTTTTGGCAACTGCGTATGTTTCTTCTCCCCCTTCCCAGTCCTTGTCTCGACCACAGGCTAACCCCTTTTTCTCTCCCAGCACTTAGGGTCTCAGTAACAATGTATGATTCTCATTCCAGTTCCAACCTGTATGGGTTTTTCCCCACACCAGCAAGCGATTCCCTGACTGAGTGTCCTACAACTAACTCACTTCTGATGGAGACAGCATCAGAGCCCATGGGTTAAGGGTTCAGTCTTACAAGACTGCCCCCACTTCAGATGCTAATCACAAATCCAGGTTGTCATCTGTGCTTCTGACCAATCTGCTATAGATCAGAGCTTCCAATGACCCTCTCCTCGGACTCAATTAATTTGCTAGAGTGGCCCACAGAATGCAGAGAAATATTTTACTTACTAGATTACCAACTTATTATAATAGGACATAACTCAGAAACAGCCAGATGGAAGAGATGCATAGGATGAGATATGGGAAAAAGTCACAGAGCTCCCAGGCCCTCTCTCTGAGCCCCCCACTCTCCCTGAATCTCCCCGTGCTCACCAACCCAGAAGCTCAAAGAACCTGGTCCTTCTGGGTTTAATGGAGGCTTCTTTAAATAGGCATGATTGATCACATCATTGGTCATTGGTCCTCGAGTCAGCCTCCAGCCCCTCTCCACTCCCTGGAGGTAGGCAGTAGTGACTGAAAGTTCCAACCTTCTAATCATGTGGTTGGCTTCCCTGACAACCAGCCTCCCTCCTTAGCTGCTTCCAAAAGCCACCTCATTAACATAACAAAAGACAACTGTATGGCTCTCATCACTTAGGAAATTCCAAGGACTGTAGGAGCTCTGTGCCAGAAATAGGGGCAACGACCAAATATATATTTCTTATCATAAAGCACAATATCACACAACCTGTCCTCAGTTTCTTCCAGCTGGAAGTAGTTCAGATTTTCTATTTTTAGGTGACTTTCCAATTTGATGCGTTGAACATGCACTTGCATATATAACTAAGTGTCCAAGCTCACTTCCACCACATTATAAGAACACCAAAATTACACTTGTTCTCAGCCCACACCTGCCAGTTTTGCCAAATGTCACACACAGCCCTTGTGTGAGGTCTGGTTCTCTGAGAAGACCTCAGCTGGGAATCAGCACGTGTGGAGGTGAGGGGAGACAGAGCAGCAGTGACTGGGCAGAGCCTTGGAATCATGATGCTATTCTGACCCCTGTAAAAGGAGAGGGGAAGGAAGAATCAGGTGAGAATATCCTCAGACTGCAGATCCATTTTAGAAAATGTTTGTCCAGACCAATGGAGAGTCCTTAGGATAAAGTCATCCATTAGAGGATGTCACGTCACAGGAACAGGTTGGCACTAGACCCCCTACTGCGCTCAGACAAGGCAGCCAACATCTTGGGGAAACCATGGTTTTCACACAGAATGGTAAACCTGGATGACAGCAGCTGGGCTGCCCGCCCACTCACACTCTGCCACGGGAGATCTCAACGGGATACATGGCAGCAGTTTCATGGCCACCACAGCACCTGAGTATCTCATAATGAGACACCAGACATTATTCTTTGCCTTGAGTCTGGCTTCTTGGGATCCTCACTGCTGTTCTCTGTGCTCCTGCCTCTTAGAATGACCTGAGGCAGGTCTCAGGCTTGGGTGACCTATTTCTGGCACAGCATCCTAGGATGATGGGGGGGGTGGCTCATGGGAGCATTACTGCCTGCACCATTATATCCAAGGCATGGCACTGGCCTTTCTCTTAGTTCTCCCATCACAGAAGAAAACAGTGTGTAACTTGTGGTAGATGTTTGTTAAGCTTGCATTAATTTACTTGAGAGAATTACAACACAGTAGCTTATAACCTATAGTACACATGGCTGCTCTCAGAGCTCAAAGGATCTGGCCAGTCCTCTACACAAATAATAATGTCATATACAAACAAAGATAGTTTTATTTCTTCCTTCCTGATCAGTATGCCTTCTATTTCCTTTTCTTGTCTTATCACTTTAGCTAGGACATCCAATACTATGTTAAAAAGTAATGGTGAGAGGGAACATCCTTGCCTTGTTCCAGACCTACATGAGAAAGTGCCAAGTGCCTCCATACTTTTAGGTCATTATCTTCCCCTGAAGTCTCCAACGTGCCCCTCCATGAAAGGATCAGCTCAACCCAACCAGTGAGAGTGCCCGAAAGGAAAGCTGATCCTCAGCTTTGAGGTCTCAACAACTGGGAACAAAGAGTGGTCCCTGCCTTAGGCCCTGGATGTGCCTTATCAAGGGATCATAGATGGTGGAAATTTAGAGCCCACCCAAGGAAATCAGGACACACGTGTGCACTCTTATCTAGTGGCCCTGAAAGCACAGTGACATCAGAACATAATATTCCAACACCAGTACATCCTACAACATCCTGGTTATTGATCTGTGTAGAATGAGGTACAGGTCATTCCTGGAACAAACAGGCAGAACCTCAATCAAGTACAATCCCTTCCTTCTAGGCACCACTTGATATCTCCTGTCAATGAATCTTCCAACAAGAACAAACCCAGAAAGAAACTCTATAGAGAAAATACAGTCTAAATCCGCATGAAGAAAGACACACTCTTCTCTCTCATGAGCAGAAAAGCCCGTGGAGACAGTCCTGTCTCAGTAATACCCAACCAAGTAGAATCCTCGCTTGGATTCCTCACACTCCCCTTTGCAGTCAAAAAACCTCTTCATTAAAGCTAATAATTACTTCAAAATGTCCCCGAAGAACAATACGAAGCTACTTTGCGTTGATAAAGGATCCTTCTAAATAGCTACTATAAACAGTGAAACAGAAAGTCCAATGGGGATATTTAAGGCTTTACCTCAGAGACTGAAAATGTTTATAGCTTTAAAATGACATCTTTTCCCAGCAACTACCAGTTCTATATAAATTCACAAAAATATCTGAACTTTTTACATATAAAACCATACATAGAAATCCAACATCTTTAAAGTACCAAACGTACAATTTTTTAGTCTGTAAATCTGTACACGTAAACTACCTATGGAATCCCCTCTGTGACTCACCTTTATGATATCACCTCCTAAATCTTCCAGGAATGTGCAAAGTGCTCTTTGTAGCAGAGTTTCAAAGCGATTCCATTCCAAATCCAATTATTCCACTTCTAAAGAAATTAGTTACACTTAATAACCTTATGTATTAGAAAATCCCTGCTCTTATTTAGCCATATATGTTTCCCATTGTGCTTACTGCTGCTCTCTGGATACACAAAAAAAGACTGATCCTCCAAATACCTAACAACATTTATAATTTTTTTTTTCTCTTCATGCTAAATAGGCCCTTTTCTTTCAACCATTTCTCATATTATATGATGTGGGATACTTTAAACAGCATTTTCCTTGGTTAGCAAGGAAATTTAGATTTTTCCACTATCTGCTACATTTAGAGCCTTAGGAACAACCCTAAGTCTAATTTTTCACATCTTTAATATGGAGCTATGGAGAGACTAGTATCTACTTCCATTGGCAATTATGAAGTTAAATAGAGATTATGCATTTAAATCAAATAGCACACTACTTGGCACATAATATTAGCTCTTGTGCACTTTTGTCTGCATAATACTCAGTTCCTATCTTTATTAAAATAAAGTATTTGAATTTGAGCAAATTAGCAGGTGATTTGGCAGGCACTCTTTTCCTTATAACATCCCTGAAATGCACATGCCTTGTCAACAGTCACAGATCATGGTCATATTCAGGTGAGCATTTCCTCTCCAGAGAGTGCACTTAGGTCCCTTCTTTAAATCACAATCATTGTTTGGTGTGGACCAGTGATCAACAAGTCCATGTGGAAGGCAGGAAGCACAACCATGAGGAGGTGAAGATCCAACCCCTGACCTCCGATGCCCACCAGGCAGGAAGGTGTACAGTCGTGCAGATCAACAGTTGTAAGGATCACACATGGAATATGTGTGAAAAGAGCTATGCAGGAAAGATGTAAAATGTGTTACCCAAACAGAGATAATTACCAAATAGTTTTCTCAGGAGGATGTCCTATTGAAGAGGCCTTCCATGGGAGTTCCAACATATTCATTCAATCATCTATCCATCTATTCATTTACTCACTAAATCTTTGTTTAATGATTTCTGTGTTCTAGGGACTGTGCTTTCTCCAGTAATGGCTGCAGACAATACGGTGATAAAGATATGACCCTTGTCCCCAAAGAGAAAACTATCTAGTAGAAGAGAAAAACATATTAACAACTACTTCAATATATGGTGGTTAGAGCCATGAAGTCTAGGATGTTAAGAGAACATATGATTTGGTTCTAAGAGAAGGCTTCATTGTACTCTAAGTAGGATTGCTAGATTTAGCAAATAAAAATATAGGATGCCCATTTATATTTGACTTTCAGATAAACAACAAATATTTTGTAGTATAAACATGTCCCATGAACTATTTGGGACAGACTTATGCAACAAGTTATTTGCTATTTAGATGAAGTTAAAATTTAAGTGGGTGTCCTGTTTTTTTAATCTGACAACTCTAAATCTGAGGGAAGAACTGAATAAAAGTTTTCCCACACCCGGGATGTGTGGAGAAAACTGGGAGACCATGTGAAACAGAGGAAACAGCATCTAAAAGGCTGGAGTGACTCGGCACATTGTGAGTCAGATGAACACAGATAAGACCAGAAAGGTGAAGAAAATATTATAAACTCTCTCTCAAGGAGATGGAACTCTATTCCTGAGAGTCACTAGCAGCTATTTAAGGGATTTAAGCAGGGGGTTGACGTGTTCAATTTCTATTTTCCAAACATCAGTCTGGCTGCAGTGGGAAGAATGGATTCAGGAAGCAGGTCTGGAGGCAGAGAGGAGGGGCCAATTTAGAAGAGAAAGAATATAAAGCAGGGTGTTCTTGTCGGAGGGAATAGTTTGAATGAAGCCTTAAGACAAAGACGTGAAAATCATGGTGCGTCCAGAGAACAGTGAACAGCCTGGATTGCATGGGGCAGAGTAGGAGGAAATGCAACTACAAAGTGAGGTTAAGGCCAATTTTTTTTAGGAAGCTTAAATGGTAAAGTCTTAGACTTAATCCCTAGAAAGTGGTTGAAAGATTTTAAAGGGATTATCGTTATTATCCTATTTCTCACCTTGAGAAATGGGAGAGGTTAGCCTGACTTCTCAAAAATGCCAGATGCAATAATGTCAATGATAATCCTCTGGTGAAGTTGATAATGAGATCAAGTCAGGTAAGAAATCATTAAAGCATGCTCCTTCTAATCAAATGCCTTAACTTAAAAAAAAAAAAAAAAAGCATTAAAACTGATCCTCTAACTCATTCTGTAGAAACTTAGATCTTAAAGTACCAAGATTAGTATTCGGAGTGAATGTAAAACCCAAGACAAAGAAACATAAGGAAAGGGTTATGCTAAAACTTGTCCTTGTAAACATTTTCCTCTTCCAGCCCACCTTCCCAGATCCATCTTCATCATCATGACTATCACCACCGTCCTCATCATCATGAACTACATTTATACGGTACTTACTGTGTTCCAGCCAGGAACACTCACAGCAACCTTATGCAGTTGGGGCTGTCTTTATCCCCATGTTACCAATAAGGAATTGAAAGCACAGAGAAATCTGTAAGTTGTCCAAGGGCACACAGCTAGAAAGTGGCAGGCTGATCCAAAGATAGGAAATATGCTTCCACATTGATATATTCCGATATGTGAGTCTCATTATCTTAAATCTACTAACACTTAAGTAATGAAAAGAACTACACCAAAAAGAATAGTTAAAATGAAAGATAAAATGGTCACTGGAGAAAAAAAAAATAAGGTGAGGAAAAGAAGTATTCTCAAAGTGTATCACTACCATCAATTTGGATCGGTTGTCAAAGACAATTTTAGATTCTCCATAGCCGGGCTGCTATTCAACAGAGATGTTGGTAAAAGCAATATCTATTTCATCTGTCATACGCTTCATCTATTATATACAGATATTGTCAACATTTCAAAAGAAAGAAACAAGCACATCTAGTTCTGTGAATTCATCAGTACCTCAAAAGTGGCTCTGTATTTGAGAGGCAGACCTGTAACCAACTTGACCAAAGTGATGCACAGATTAGAATTCCAGCCCACAGAGAATCACTGCTACTACTCCTTTTCTCAACATTATAATCAATAGAGTAACCCCCCTAATTAACCTGGTAGATAAAATGGAAATACATCTTTATAAATGTATCCAGAGTTGTCATAAAAGAAATACTCTGGCTAAGATGTAAGCAAAGGTAGGGTGCAGGTAGGTAAAAAATGTGCTATGGTTAAAAATGTGCTACGGTTGACTGAATGTAAAGGTTCAGAGTGTTGTGGAAATAGAAGAGATGGCATTAAAGGCCTCTCAAAATGGGGGTCTAGAAGGTTGGTTTCCAAATTAATAAATTGAGAACCAAAAGCTTCACCCTTAGTATGAGAGTAAAATAGAAATAAAAGCGCTTTGCTTCTAGTGAACTTGATAAACAAACAAATAAAAAATCTGGCCTCAAATCTTTATACTGAGTTGTGGGGGACGGGTGTGTGAGGAATCTTTCCTGAAAATTAATAGACAAAGAACCCAACATGTGAGTTTTTTGGCCTAACTCACTGTGCTTGGTCAACGAGAAAAATGTGAAGCCAAGAATTTAGCTTAAAATTTAAAGTGTTAAATTTCACAGGCATTTGAGATAAGCCTAAAGAAAATCCTCCCTGAAAGGACGTACCTTGGCTCAAGCCTAAAAGTTCTGGGAAAAAAAAAAAAATCTATTAATAGTCAAAAATTACATAAACACAAGGAAAACTCATACATAAACAAGAGTAAGCAGATATAAACATGGAAAGAAACACAGAGCCTTCAGATATTGACTTTGTAATCAAAGAATGTACTTCTAAAAGTATGTGTGATATTGTTCAAGAAACAAAAGGGGTTTAAAGCATAGGTAAAGCAACAAATTTTGCAAAAGAACAAATTGCACATCTAAAAATGAAACCTAGTAACTGAAATTAGAAGGTTGGTGAATGGGTGTAGATGTAACTAAAGGGATAATTAATAAATGTATGACGGTCACAGATCAGGAACACAGGCCCACTGCAAGACTGAGATTTAAAAGTAAGTTCATAGAACACTTCCCCTCCCAGCGCCCACTGACCACCACATCCATGGGTTCCAGCATCATACCAGTGGATCACAGCTAAAAGAGCTAGAGGACACAGACTCAATCTAAAGAGGACACAGAAACAAGAACACTGGAGGAATTTGAGGTCTCTACCACCTATAGATATAGTAAACATTAGACACAGCCCTAACTGCTAGTCAGATTAACAAAAAACCTCACCTCAAAAGTCTTTTTTTCAGCTCCTATTACCCATTACATTATTTCCAGTGTTCTACAAAAAATTATAAGGCCAGATAAAACATAGTGTGAAGAGACAAAGCTAGCATCAGAATCAGACTCAACTACAACACAGATGTTGGAATTAGGAGACAGGGAATTTAACTATAATGACGATGTTATGGATTCTAATGAAAAAAAAAAAGACAACATGCAAGAACATACGGGTAATGTAAGCAGAGAGATATAAATTCTAAGAAAAATCAAAAGGGAGTTCTAGGGTTTCCCTGGTGGTGCAGTAGTTAAGAATCCACCTGCCAATGCAGGGGACATGGGTTTGAGCCCTGGTCTGGGAAGATCCCACATGCCATGGAGTAACTAAGCCCGTGAGCCACAACTACTGAGCCTGCGCTCTAGAGCCTGCAAGCCACAACTACTGAAGCCCACGTGCGTAGAGCCTGTGCTCCGCAGCAAGAGAAGCCACCGCAATGAGAAGCCTGCGCACCGCAATGAAGAGTAGCCCCCGCTCGCCCCAACTAGAGAAAGCCCACGCGCAGCAACGAAGACCCAACGCAGCCAAAAATAAATAAATTAATTAATTTTTTTAAATAAAGGAGTTCTAGAAGTCAACAACACTGTAACAGAAATGACGAACACAATGCTTTTGATAAGCACATCAGTAAATTGAACATGGCCGAGAAGAGAATCAATGATCTTGAAGATATGTCAATAGAAACTTCTCAAACTAAGATGCAGAGATAAAAAGGAATAGAGGGAAAAAAAGAACATCCAAGAACTGAGGGACAATTTGAAAAGGTTTAGCATGAACATAATTGGAATACTAGAAGGAGAAAGGAGAGAAAATGAAGCAGAAAGAGTATTTGAAAGAATAATGGCTGATATTTTTATGGAATTAATGACAAATACCAAACCACCATTCCAGGAAGAGCAGAATAAACACCAAAAATATACACTTGAGAATTTCACATGTAAACTAGAGAAAACCAAAGACAAAGACAAGAGCGTGAAAGAAGCCAGAGGAAAATAAAAACACCTAACCTACAGAAGAACATTGATACAGAAGTAATAAATAGAACTTCTCATCAGAAACCAGGCAAGGAAGAGAGAATGGACAGATTAAAGTGTTAAAGAAAACAAAAACCAAAAAACCTATAATTCTCTAGTCAATGAAATTGTCCTTCAGAATGAGGGGAAAATAGACTTTCGCAGAAAACCAAAAGTTGTCCAAATTCATTGCCAACTGACCTATCCTTCAAGGAATTTTAAAAGAAAATCTTTAGGGAGAAGAAAAATGATACCGATCAGAGACTGGTATACACATAGAGAAAGGAAGAATGGCAGATAAGAAATAAACGAAGGTTGAATGAAGCCTTTATTTTTCTTACTCTTAATTGATCTAAAAGATAGCTGTTTTCTAGAGTAATAGTAGTAAGAATAAGTGATTATAGCAAATGGATAAGTGATATCAATGACAGCAATATCATAAAAGACAGGAAACCTACAAACCTCAGTATTGGTTATTTGAAGATTGATTCAGAATAGTTGTAATTTCATACTGCAAACTCCAGGGCAACCACGAAAAAAGTTTTTAAAAATATAATTGCTATGCTAACAGATGAGATAACATGAAATCATATACAATGCTAAATTAAAACCAGAGAAAGAGGATAGAAGAAAGGTGAAAATAGAAAAACACTTGTTGTACAAGTGCAACATATAGAAAACTGTTACAAACATGGTAGATATTAATCCAATGATATAATCGATTTAAATGTTAATGGTCTAAATACACCAATTAAAAGTCAGAGCTTAGGAAAGTTGATAAAAACAAGAACCAACTATACCTTGTCTATAAGAAACCCACTTTAAATATGAAGACTCAGGTTAAAAGTAAAGGGATGGAAAAAGATATACCCTGCTAACTCTGATCAGAAGAAAGTAGGGTAGTTGTATTAATTTCAGACTAAGCAGGATGTACAGAACAAGAAAATTATCAGGGATAAATAGGGGTATTATATAATGATAATGGGGCCAGTTCTCCAGGAAGACATAACAGCAGTTAACACACACACACACACACACACACACACACACACACACACACACGGCTAAGGGAGCATCAAAACAGGGGCCGCTAAAATTATTATCCCATGGCAAGCAAAGACATCCTTCTGACTGGAGCTAGTCTGTTGAAAGTGCAGTGCACTAAAGATACGGGGGGTAAGGCAGCTTTATTTTTCCCCTATTGTTCCTACAAGCCTGCTCTGGGCCACTAGATCTCCTTCCCCTGTCCTCTGTCACTTTAGAGAGCCCCAGCGAGTCAGTAATTGCTGTGTCCATCCCAGGGAAATAATTAAAGCTCTGGAATTGAAAGGTGTTTCTCCTCTTCCAGCCCTGACCTTCTGCGGTGGGAAAAGGCCTCCTCCGGTTTTCCTCCCTGCTAGCTGTGTGGTTTCTGGCTTCTCCACATTTGGAGTAGATGAAAGAACAAGTAATGGGACAGAAAAGCTCTCTCTTGACTGGCACTGAATGTAGTTTGGCTTTTTACAGTCGACATTTCCATGGCTGTAAAAAGGGTTTACAGCTAATTGTGGATGTGATGGTTGATTTTACGTGTCAGCTTGGCTTGGTCACAGTATCCAGGTATTTGGTCAGACAGCAGGCTGGATGTTGCTGTGAAGGTATTCTTTTACATGAGCTCAACATTTAAGTCAGTGGACTTTGAGCAAAGCAGATGACCCTCCGTGATGTGGGTGGGCCTCGTCCAATCAGTTGAAGGCCTTAAGAGCGAAAAGCCTGACCTTCCCCGAGAGAAAGGGAACTGTGCCTCCAGACTGTGCTCAGACTTGAGTTGCAGCACCAGCTCTTCCCTGGGTCTCCAGCCTGCCAGCCCACCCTAAAGATTTTGGACTTGCCAATTCCGACAATCACATGAGCCAATTCCTTAAAATACAGACACACACACACACACCCTATTTGTTCTGTTTCTCCAGAGAACCCTGACTAATACAGCGGGGTTTGCTGAGACAGGCCCTTTATGAGGATCCCCACCTCTGGTTCCTTGGCACGGCTGATAAACTCTTTAGAACCACCTTAAACCCCTCCCATTGGTCCTTGCTTCTCAGTGGTCCATCTGGGCATCATCCCAGCTAAAGTACCTCTTATAAAAATAACTCCGAGTGTGTCTGACTGTTTGGTCTCCCGCCCGCCCACGTCAGGTCACTAGGAAAAGCACAGGTGGACTTGTTACTGCCCTACCCACACCACAGCTTACACTTTGCTGGTACAGGTGCTGCAGCCACAGTGTCATCCTTGGTCGTTCTCAGCCCTGTGTCCCCCAAGCTGTGGGGGACAAATATGACGGTATCTGAAAGAGCCATTGGGAACCCCACCTCCCTCTCAAGGGGAGACGTGACCATCTCACAGCACAGTGAACTTCCCACATCCATCGTCTCTCCAGTATCACCTCTGTATCTCAGCATCTCCACCCTCTTGTGTAGTCTGGAGGCTGATGTCAGTGACATTCATCACATCCCTCGTCTGAGACCCCCTTTGCAAATCTTCCTCAGGCCGTCTACCCCTCACAGTGTTTGGCACTTATAGTCTTGAGGCTTCGTCAAAAACACAGACAGAAAATTACCATGTTAATATCTGCATTTACATAAAGCAATTATGATCACGTTAGTCCCCTGCTTTGAATGTTTTAATAGCTCCCTATGGGCGCTGGTGTGCAGTTTCCTTTCTTAGGACAACATACCAGGCTCCTTGCCTTCCTCTCCGGCCTCAACGTTGCCTCTCCGGTCCTCAAACCTGAGCTCTAGGGATTGATTTCTTCTCAGTCCCTGAACTGGTCTTTGCTCTTTTCACTCTTTCAAATCTCAATCCCGCTGTTGCCTCTTCCATGCTGTTGCCTCCATTATTATCTCTGAACCTTCACCTGGCCTCCCCAGGAATACCAACTTAGATGCCCCTGCCAAGTGCTAGTAAGCACCCTTCTCCACGGTGGCCAGTAATTGCACGTTTAATTGTTCATCATCTCAATTAACGTGTTGTAAGGGCACGTGCACGGCGTAAGGGCAGGCATCGTGTGTATCTAGCTCGAGGCTGTGCACCCAGAGCCTAGCATGGTGACTAATAATGCATAGCACCCAATAAGTATGTATTACATTAATCAACTAACCGTTTGGTTTAGGCTTGGCACTCATTATTGGGAAAAAATAAATCACATCAATTTCAGTCTCATGAAAAATGAAAAACAGGATTCTACCTGTTGGCTAACATGGCATTTGACTGGATTTCCAAGGTACAGTTACAAAATTATTAAAAAGACCTCTGGTACTTCTGTTACAGAACACAGTATCAGGATTTAAAATAAATGGGGACCCCAGAGATTATTTTAAACATCTTTGGAGTTTCAAAGAGGAAGTCAAAAGAAACTTTTCTTTGGGGGACTCTGAGAATACAATTCTTGTATGTTGTGAAGTTACAGCACTGAAATCCTTTTTACAAAAAGACCTTGTACCAAATAGGTCAACAGTTAATCATTTCTTTACTTAAAATTTTCTGTCCTTTAAGGGTCTTAAAACTTCAATGATAGAAAGTACTCTTTGCATCCCCAAGTAATATGAACCGGGAATTAAATAAGGATGCCTATTTTTAGTCTAGTTGAAGATGATAGAAGATATATGTCAACTCCCAGGATTTTGTAATTTAAATGGTAACTGAGTTGATATCTCACTGTAAAATACTGACAAAGAAAATCACATTGTTTCTCCTTTAAAAGTAAAATTCTTGTCAAAACACTTTCAGCTATTTCCCCTCATTTATTCGATTTGTCATCCTATCATGAAATCAAATTAGTTAGACTTTACTAAGTCTTCACAAAACCGTGTTGGTCATTACTTTGGCTACTTGTGAGAATTTTACATGGTAGTTAATGATTTGTTTCAGTCACCATCAAAGGAAGGAAGTTAAACTGTCACTCCTGTAGTTCCCAAGGTGCTGTGTTTAAAAGGTAAACATTGCTATGACCCAGTTTGAAATGCACTCAAGTTCACAAGTCACTCGTACCTACACATCTGAGGAGAACCTATGCCTTTTTTTCTCTGGTCTCATCTTAATTGTGTCATCATCCAGCCCATGTCACTTCCACTGATCTTTAGTAACAAATGAATCTGCTTCTATAGACTGAAGTTAAAGAAAATGGAGATAATTAACTCTACATCACTTTAGACCCATTAATTTTGCTTCAGTAGCTTTAACTTTCTATCCCCTAGCTAGTGAATGGATAGATTTTGTCATTATAGTTCTTTATCCACAATACATTTAAATTTCTTTTTGTTGCTCTTACTAGATACATATGTTTCTAGAGAGAGCCAAAGTAAGCTTATACCCAAGACAAATACAAAATATATATATAGTTTAAATAAAAGAGAAAAAATACCAAGCTATAAAAAAATGCTAAGTTAAGAAAATCTTCTGATCATAATAATATCCAACTCCAAAACTGCCTTTCATTGCCAAAACACTGCACTTCACTAAACATTTAAAAGTTAGTAATAGAATGATTGCTTAATTAGTTTTATTTTTATTTGTAATTAATAACCTTATTATTAAGAATAAAGACAAAAATTGTAATAAAACATGGAAAGCAATGTTGGAGTTACTTTTATAGCTTGTGATAGCATCATAGACAAAAAAAGAATGAAGTTTTGTTGCGTGACTCAAATAACTGGTCAAATGCATTGCCTTTGGAAATGTCTAAACTGTGTCTTTTCTATCTCTTTGCCGGTTAATCTTTAAACCCATGGGCGTTTCATGGTAAACCGAATCAGTATGCTTCTGATTTATTGCCACTAAAGTCATTGAAAAGTTGTTCCTAAAATGTTAGTTCACGACAAATGAGCTTTTTGAACCATTTGAAAATACTCTCAGGACCTTGTAGTTAGAGACAAAAAACCTCACGATTTTCTCCGATGTCACTGGACTGAAATCCCAGTGAGAAGAGCTCTAACTATAGAATTCTAAAAGTCAGAATAGATTTTCAACTTGAAAAAGCACATCTTCTGCCGCTATTCTCCAGTGTTGCCCAATCTTCTCTCCCTTTCCATGGATTTGATATTTAAGAAATTGAACTCTGACTTCAATTTAAAGGCTATCCGAGCGCTTCTCTTTGATTGCCTGACTTTTTCACCATTTACCTGTTAAAATGACACCTAACGAGAATAACTTTTTAACTCTTTGATCAGATTCATCTTTTTTACACTTGTGCATTTCATATTTGCAATTATGTTTATATTAACAGTCATAAAAGCATGTTAATTACTTGAAATTAAATATTTTCAACTGTTCTTATATCAATAGTAATAGAAGTATGATGATAAAAAAATAATCCTTTAGCAAGTCCTTACAAGTGTGTGTTAAGGACATTATACACATTATCTAATTTAACATTCTCTACAGTCCTTTGTATTAGATATTATTGGTCCTGTTTTAAAGATAAGGAAACTAAAGTTCTGAGAATTTAAGATATTTGACTAATTTTGTATAGCTAGAAAATTTCAGATTGTGAGCCCAGGTCTGAGTCCAAAGCTTGTGCTTTTATACTCACACACACACACACCAACAACTACAATTTATGAATGTCTTAGATGAAACTATGTCTGTGTTTAAGTAGATTCAGTTAAAACGGCCAATTTTCAGTTTCTATGTCAGGGGTAGATCAACTTTTGATTTTTTAATCTCTAGGAAAAGGGGCTCAAACATTGGAAGCTGTTTAAGGAATGGAGCTGCTGGAGCCAAGCTGGTACAGTAAGAGACAAAGAATCAAAGAGGAGCTGAGGAAAATGCCCAATAAAGTCAAGACACTCGTTAAGACCCCTCTCTCTCTATTTCTCTCATACACACACTTTTCCCTCCACATACACATTTTTAACCTTTGTGCTTTAACCTTTCTTCCCTTGGTCTCTCTCTCATATTATAAACTTAAGCCTTTAAAAATGATTTATTATGATATTTGGTTTTATGCTCTTATTTTAAAATCACTGAAGCATTTAATGTTATCAAATTTCTTATTTATCTAAGAAAAATAATGTTAAAAACGTGAAGCTGCTCGTTTCTTTACCAGGTCTCTTTACTGGGGTTTCCTGCCATGTGATCGGTCCCCACGTTAACAGTCTAGGGGATCTTACGTGGGAAAGGGCCTGTGAAGGGCAAAACGCTGAGGAGGAGGGTTTGGAGAGCACACAATGCCCCCAGGTCCTCCCTTTTTTCTATTAAAGACTGCCACAGCTCCAGGAATCCCTACCCCCAGATCCCTCCACCTAAGCTAAGCTACGGTTTCCAGAGGCTTCTGTTTAAAGATATACCACACCTAAGGTAGATGATCAGTTAACTTTAATTTAAAAATCAGGTGTATGTGCTGACATGACGACAAAACTGACGTTTAAGTTTTGATGTGGAATTGGAAAAAATATTATTTTAACGGTAATAATCCTGATGATGCTTTGGGTTAAGAATTCGGGGAGGCAGACCTGAGCGAGCCCCTCTGAGGATGCTTCCTCGGTAAGGAGAGAGGAGAGGATCATTAACGGGAGAGAAAAATAAAACCAAACAACAAAAACAAAAAGACACTAAAACAAACTTCAACAGTTTTATCACACTGTTATCGAGGTACACAAGATAAGACCTGAACACAGAATCAGCCCGCTAAACACAAAGTATTTAGTACAGATGTGATGGATCTTGTTCTGTGATAAATTAGTCTACAGAACTCTAATGCCACAGATGGAATGTTGTTATAAATTTCAATAAGCTTAAAACATGTCAAAGAGAATAAACTCACTTATTCAGGAAGTCATTTGAGCAGAGAAAGTAATGCTGCTTTCAAGAGTGACTGGTGTTCATTCAGAGGCACAACAGGCACATGAAAAGAGTCTCCACATCACTAATCATTAGAGAAATGCAAATCAAAACTTTAATGAGGTACCACCTCACACCTGTCAGAATGGCCATCATCAAAAAGTCTACAAATAACAAATGCTGGAGAGGGTGTGGAGAAAAGGGAACCCTCTTGCACTGTTGGTGGGAATGTAAATTGATACAGCCACTATAGAGAACAGTATGGAGGTTCCTTAAAAAACTAAAAATAGAACTACCATACGACCCAGCAATCAGACTCCTGGGCAAATATTTGGAGGAAACCATAATTTGAAAAGATACATGCAGCCCAATGTTCACTGAAGCATAATTTACAATAGCCAAGACATGGAAGCAACCTAAATGTCCATCGACAGAGGATAAAGAAGATGTGGTACATATATACAATGGAATACTACTCAGCCATAAGAAGGAATGAAGTTGTGCCATTTGCAGAGACGTGGATGGACCTAGAGATTATCATACTAAGTGAGTCAGAGAAAGACAATTATCATATGATATCACTTATATGTGGAATCTAAAGAAATGATACAAATGAACTTATTTATAAAACGACTAGATTCACAGACAGAGAAAACAAACTTATGGTTACCAAAGCAGGAGGGGTGGGGAGGGATAAATTAGGAGTTTGGGAATAACATACACACTGCTATATATAAAATAGGTAAACAACAAGGACCTACTGTATAGCACAGGGGACTATACTCAATATCTTGTAATAACCTACAATGGAAAAGAATCTGAAAATGTATACACATACACGTATACCTGAATCACTTTGCCATACACCTGAAACTAACACAACACTGTAAATCAACTATATCTCAATAAAAATTTTTAAAAAGAGTAACTAATGTACTAAAAGTGCTGCTGGTCCCCAACATTGGGTGAGGTCATCATCTGCCCACTCAGCCAATGTCCCCCTAACCACGTGCTATGTGTTAGGTGCCATGAAAACAAGACGGGGAAGCAGTTGGTGCTGTGCTGGCCGTGGCCCACACCAGGGGACAAGAACTGATTGTCAGATTTCAGCAATTTTGAGAGCTGTTAAACAGAGACATTGTTAAAAATTATATAAGCTTACGATTAAACGCATTTTATTTTTTTTAAAGTTAGTAAGTATTCAAGGCTCATAATTCCCTAATCATTTTACTACATTTTACTGTAATCCGTCCTCTTGAGGTTATTTGTGTCTAGCGATCTGTACAATGTAAAGATAATATAGTGGTTGCTACTCTATATCGCTTTAGAACTCACCTCTCAATGATGTCACATCAGTAACTTGGAATAGGTCAGGGTGGGAGTTTTACACCACAGAAATGAGCAAATGCTACAAATCAGAGTGTGATTTCTTTGTTGTGTTGATTGGCAAGACATCAGCAAATAATGGGTAACATGTTAATAATGCAGATTTAACTTAAAAGTGTATCATTTTTATATTTGCTACACTGTCAATAGCACACAAATTTGAAGAAATGTACTTCTAGGATTCAAAACTATCATGCCTTTCAGCAAAGTCACTCACCTCAGTGACTAACACGTGAAGTCCCAACACATGTCCTTGCTGTTTGACCTTCATCTTACTCATTAACATAAAAGAAAATATCAACCAATATTCATGTCAGAACTACACTCACCCACCAGTTACAGCCATAGGTTGATTATGGATACAAAAATGCAGTAAAAGTCAACAAAAGTATTCTTTGAGAATCAATTGCCTATGTGGAATTATCAATAGAGAGCATTGTACATTTAATTATTATTTATATATTGCATGCTACAGTCTTTATGTCAGTCAACTTCATAATAAACTTATGTACATATATATGCATACTCTCCCTTTCCAGGAGAACTGGTTGTTAAACATCTATGAACACGTGTTTGGAGTGGCTGTAATGGTGTACTTATTTTGAAGACACTCAAAACCTAGTGTAAACAACATGGGCACTGCCATAACAGATATGCAAAAGGACAAACAACCCAACTGAAAAATGGGGAGAAGACGTAAATAGGTATTTCCCCAAAGACGACATACAGATGGCCAACAGGCACATGAAAAGATGCTCAACATCGCTAATTATTAGAGAAATGTAAATCAAAACTATAATGACATACAATCTCACACCTGTCAGAATGGCCATCATTAAGAAGTGTACAAATAACAAGTGCTGGAGAGGGTGTGGAAAAAAGGGAACCCTCTACACTGTCGGTGGGAATGTAAGTTGGTGCAGCCACTATGGAAAATAGTATGGAGGTTCCTCAAAAAACTAAAAATAGAGTTGCCATATGATCCAGCAAATCCCACTCTTGGGCAAATACTTGGAGAAAACCATAATTCGAAAAGATACATGCACCCCAATGTTCATTGCAGCACTATTCACAATAGCCAAGACATGGAAGCAACCTAAATGTCCATCGACAAGGGAATGGATAAAGAAGATATGGTACAAGTATACAGTGGAATGTTAGCCATAAAAAAAAATGAAGCAATGCCATCTGCAGCAACATGGATGGACCTAGGATTATCATACTAAGTGAAGTAAGTCAGAAAGAGAAAGACAAATACCATAGGATATCACTTATAGGTGGGATCTAAAATATGACACAAATGAACTTATCTACGAAACAGACTCACAGACATAGAGAATGGACTTGTGGTTGCCAAGGAGGAAGGGGGTAGGGGTGTGTTGGATTGGGAGTTTGGAATTAGCAGATGCAAACTATTATATAGAGAATGGATAAATAACAATGTACTACTGTATAGCACAGGGAACTATACTCAGTATCCTGTGATAAACCAGAATGGGAAAGAATATAAAAAAGAATGTATCTATCTATCTATCTATCTATCTATCTATCTATCTATCTATCTATCTGAATCACTTTGCTGTACAGCAGAAATTAACACAACATTGTAAATTAACTATACATCAATGAAAAAATAAAAATTAAAAAAAAAAGATATGCAAAAGGTACTTGAGAATACAGAGGAGGAAACCTAACCTACAAGATATGCAAAGAGGCTATGGGACAGTTTTCCTTGAGGGCCCAATAGTATTTGAGCTAAGTAGGAAGTGAACCGTGTTTTAAGACAGTAGAATTATTTACTATAATGGTTGCTGAAATACCAAGTTAAAGATTGTTTTACATGTAACCAATCAATATGTAAAGATCGTTGCCATGCAGAACTATGATGATTCTGCCTATGTATATAAAGGGTGTTAATTTAGAAAGTTAACAGAAAATATTTTTTAAAGAATACTTTTAACTGCAATGCTTTTCTGAGTCTATTCCTGCACAGAGAAGGATGTACAAAATCATACAAAACTAGATGTCTTAGGAGAGTAAGGCATTCATTTATAAGTCGTACCCTGGAGCCACAAAGTATTAACTGACAGGTTATTAAGAGATCTCCCACCTACCAGACGTGCAGAGATCGTAGAACATCGATGTTGTCAGCAAGCTCTCAAAACTGCCAGAGGAAGTGTGGAGACACAGCAGAGAAGTTCTGCCCTGGGGTCGGGAGTAGAGGGCGAGGAGAATGGGCATTTCCAACAGTCCCAGACACAGTCCTCGATGACAGCACCCTAAGAGAACATTCTACGGAGCACTGCAGGGGAAATAGAGAGAAAGCTGCCTTCTTCTCCCCCTGCACCTCCAGGGAGAGAGACCCTGACCAAGTGCTCCTGGACACGCGGTCAAGGATCAAATATGCACCTGCGGGTGCACACGCAGGCTTGTGTGTGCATGGGATGTGTGAGGTGTGTAGGTAAAAGGAAGAGAACAGAAACTAAACAGATGAAGTCAGATGAAAACTAGACTCCTTGCCTTCCTAGTAAATGTCCTCAAACTTTACTCCCTATTCTTACTCTACAAAAGAGAGCAGTCATTTTATTTGATTATAGGTCTAAGTGCTATGATTTCAGATATGAATCCTAGTCTCACATTCAGCTCTGTGTCTGGGTTACTTACAGAGAAATGCTTGAATCTCGGAAATTTACGCTTTCCTTTTTGTTATCCTTTTCCTACTTCTAGCCCCGGAATCAGCTTAGTCACTTCTGGATTCCGCAGGTAAGTTGACAGAAGAAGAAACCCATTCTGCAAATGCCTCTTCATCTTCCTCTCTTCACAGGAGCTCTGCCTCTAATCTCTGTTCATGTGTGACTCTTCAGCTGATTTCTTCCGTGACATTTCACATTGATCTCAACTTTACAATTTCCCTAACGGTTTACCACTTTCACCTTCTTGAAGGAAGAATATACTGTCGCCAAATTAACTGGTTAATAAAGTGACTGTGTTACTTTATCACCTGCATAGTATCTATGGGTTATATTTTTTTCATCTTATCCAGAATGAAAATTTATTCTACATTTCATAAGCCAACGAAGAGTAAGAACAAAACTGGGGTTCTAAAATAGCTACATCTATTAATTCTTAAAAATAAGAACTCTATTGCATTTATATTAAATTCCTATATATTGTATAAAATATGTAGACAATAATAATACTGAAAATTTTATCTATACTCCGATTCACACCGCCCTGCCCCACCCCCCAATAAGAAGAGTACAACTTGAAGACTATAAATATTGTTCGGGTGAAAAACACACCACTTGAAATTTGAAGTATATTTTCCTAATACTAGCCTTGGCCATAAAAAAAAGGTAAAGGAGTATTACATCAGTCAAGACAGACTAGGTTATGCTGCTGTAATAAAAACCTCAGCCTCAGATGGCTTATAACAGTGTATTAGTTTCCTATCAATGCTGTAACAAATGACTCAGATTTAATGGCTTGAAACAACACAATTTATTATCCTACAGTTCAGGAGGTCAGAAGTCTGAAATGGGTTTCAGGGACTAAAATCCTTCTGGAGCCTCTAGGGAAAATCCATTTCCTTGCCATATCCAGTTTCTAGAGGCCATTTAAATTCCTCGGCCCCTCCCTTCAACTCCATAGCCAGCAATCCCATCAGCCCAACCTTTCCTTCCACTGACATCTTTAAGGACCCTTGTGATTACATTGGGCCCACCCAGATAATCCAAGATAAGAGCCCCATCTCAGGGTCTTAACTTGATCATATCTGCAAACTCTCTTTGGCCACAAAAGGTTACATATTCACAGGTTCCAGGAATTAGGACCTAGGCACCTTTGGGAAGACATTACTCTGTCCACCACTCAGAGCTCAGATTTGATTCCTGATCATGGCCCATGCCCACTGAGAAGGCAGAGCCCACTGTAGTCCATCAGCTAACCAAGCCTCAGAGCAGCTGCTACCTTGAGCAATGCCAGCCATGACACAGGGGAAAGGGAGCTCTCAGAAGCAATTAGGTGCTGGGTCTTGAAGTGACACAAATCACTCTTGCTTCCAGTTCACTGGTCAGAAACAATCACACAGTCTCGCTCAATATCAAAGTGTTATCCTTCCATGAGAAAGGATGGCAGAACCTGAATATTGGGTGAGGGGTATTCCTATCATAGCCCAATCACTCAGATCACCCCCAATTCCCCACCAAGAGAATGTGCTTGCTGTTAACGCTCTTCACCAAATATTGCCAATTTTTCGCCATCCAAATATCATTTAGGTGCCTCTCATGATCAGACTAACTCAGAACCACATGGAGAAGGGAATTTTGGAAAATGTACTTCTAGGCCTATGTTAAATGATACAGAAAACCCCAAAAGGGGTGAGCAGTGGTAGTCAATTAACAAAGTAAGACTAAGGTGTTCCAATAAAACTGCCCTTATCGCATGTTTACTATAAACTGTCTTCTTGCAATTGTGACATTTAATCTCAAAACAATCTTGAAATAGTGTGATGTTATCACTCTGACATAGAGTTGAGTAGTCTGCCTAAGCAATCAGTAAATGTTGGCATTGAGAGCCAACCTTAAGTCTTCTTTTATTCCCAAATCCATAGATTTTCACTACTTCTTTCTTCCACTGTATATTTACAAGCTCACGAGAGAATCAATCTGCTCTGCTCTGAACCATGACTCCACTATGCCAGTAGCAGAGTCAGAACTCATGATGAAGAGATGGTATCAAAGTTATAATCCATGAGGGGTGACCATCAACGCCCACTGGCAAAGCACACCATACGGTAAGAACATGGAGGCATAAAGCTTGGATTGTATTCCCAACGTGGCCAAAAAAACACGTTGAGGTAAATCATCTTCTGTCTCCAAGGCTCCTTTTCTTCATATACAAAAGTGGGTAGTGTCACTGTCAGCCTCTGTTGCAATACTGTAAAGATCATTTGCAGTAACAGACAGGAAGCTATAAATCAATGCATTTACACAAACATTAATTCATGTACTCATTTAACAAATAACTATTCCTTAACTATTCCCTAATGGACACTCAAAGTGCGTGATCACAAAAGTGTTTCAAAGTAGGGAGATTAGCACATTGATTGATTTGATTACTCATTACAAAAGTTTTATTAAGAAAATACTTTCTGCCAAGTTTATGTTAGATTCTCTCCATATTAAAACCAGAAAACATATAATTCCTAGTGTCAGAGAAGGGTCAGGCCCCATTTCATAGGTAAGTGATAACTTGTACAAAGACAGACTTTTAGTACTGTTCTGAAACAAATATTTACTCCCCCAGTTTTATTTATCTTATTAAATTACTACAGTAACATTTTGTCATATTTTCACAGAATTATATTAGTTTATGCACATTAAAATTTTTCTTTCTAAATACAAACTCACAGACATTGAATAACACATCCACAACAATCTCTACAGTCACGAGTTCCATGTTGACAGGATTGCTTTAAACATTTCAAACAAAAAAGCGCATTAATGCATGTAGCAATAGATTCCAATCAAAAAGAAAATACAATTATGAGCTGAATGACAATTCTAACCGCTTCTGTTGTGCCAGCTGACTTTTTGAAATACGTCCATGTGTTTTATTCAGTGTATTTTTCCCTTTGCCTCATTCTAAGCAGGTCACCGGGTGCCCTATCTTCTTAGCTGTGACTTTCTGTACGCGGAAAACTAAAACTGATTGTTTCTTTTTAAAATCCTAAATTCACTGACAACATAATGCCAGGTATCGCAGAGCAAGAAGGGATTGATTGACAAGGAAGCCAGCCCATCATACAGGAAAGGGGAGTGGGGACTAGGAACCCAAGCCCTGTCCAGAGTTTGTTACCTGAAAGCGTGGCCAGAACTCAGAGCCAGTGACCACCTGATACCTCAGGCTTTGGCCGCAATGATTCGCAGCATTGCCAGGCTGTGGATGGAATACCAGGGATTATGTATGAAACACTAACACTTTTTAATGCAATGTCATTATTTTTGTGTTTGAAAGAACCTGATATTTAAATCATTTACGTATCAATAATGAAATCCATAATGTAGCTTCTTGATATGTGCAGAAAAGACAAAACAAAGGGCTGTCTATAAGCCCAGGCAAATCTGAACCTACACATTATTTTCTATTTTTTTTTAATATTCTACTATTTTAAGCATAATTATTGCCAATTACAAAGACCTTTTGAACAAGTGAAATATTAGCATCATAGTATTAAACTGATATTTTGCATTGATTGTATTGTGGGATGGTGTTGGTGATGGGAAGTTCGTTCATAAATGTCTACTAAACATTCTCCTGCTGGTGAAGACATAGCAAGTGCCTTGCCATCAGTTGGAAATCTTTTTACAAAAATAGACTCAGCTCAATAATAATCCTGTTAATGCAATTTTTTAGAGGATCTCTTTTACAAAGAAATTGAACAGCATAATATCATTTTAATGATTCATGCATAATTAAATGTTCAATTTATGCAGTGCTGGTTTTTGGATGATATTAATTATACTAATTTTATCAGTTTATGATAATATAGGTTTAATATTTACATTTTGTTAGACTGATATTTAATATTTCTAATATATTTATACATTTAATGTATCGCATACTGAATTTTACTGATTTTTTATATTTTGTGAAGTCTTAACACATTATTATTAACATTATTACCATTATTAATTAACAAGCAATAAAAATACTAGTATAACTATTATGCTCTCCTATTGGAATCATTTTCCCGGCCTCGCCAATCTCACCTGTGCCCCAAGAACAGCGGAAAAACCATTAGAACTGACTGTAGGACCTGAAAGACTGCTTGCATCCTAAAACAAGGGGGTGTCAGCAGCCGTGACCCCAGGGGTCTTCCTTAGATTTTAATGGGAAGACATGACTGAAGGGAAAAGTCCACTGAGGACTGAGATTAAAGTCATTGTTAGCAGAAAGACAGAAGGGGGAATGACAGGTGGATTTTTTAATATCGTCATTCTTGCACAGCAGCAACTGAGATTGCAAGTTCATGTCTTTTCTATCTTGATATCTTTCCTGTCCATACTGCAGCCTGCATTATCCCGTGCCTGCCCTCTGGTGAATTCTGCCAAACTGTCTGCTCAGAATTCAGGTCCACGGAAAACAATACGTCTTCTGCTGACCCTCCCCTCATTGCCCTCCAGGAACCAGATATTCCCCTCAGGATCTCTCTTAAATTTGATCATAAGACTCTTAAGAAACATCAGTTCTTACACTGTATTTAAATTATTTGTATTCACATTTTGTCTCTCCAATAGATTTTCACGCCCTTCCATGAAGATCCCTTATTTATTTTATCTTAGTATTCTCGTTGGTGCCTACCATGGTGCTCTGTACCTAGCATTCTCCACTGTAGATATTCCAAACCTTGGCCATCCCACTTCAGTTTATAATCTGGCCTCAAACAGTCCTCAACACTGTTCTTTTGGCTTGTCCTACTTGTGATTTTTTTCCTATGAATTCTGGAAACTTTTTCTGGTTAGGTTCTCCTTATACCTTTTTCAGTTCTCATTTTCTGCTCCTTTAAACAGCTATGACTTCCAACCTATCAATGTCCCCCGGACTTACAGGGGGTGGTGCATTTACCTTGTTGTTCACGTGCTTTGTCTGAGCCCCAGCAGAGCCTCTCACAGCTCCATTCACCACAGACAACTCTGAATACTGTTGGTCTCACAGCGTGAATTTAACCTCTCCTCAGCATGTGTTCCCAGGATCTTTTCTCTGGTTTAGTAAAGCCCCCCCTTCATCTGGGCACCCTACCTCCTAACTCTTTCTCCTCTCTGGGGGTCAGTGTAAATGTTAAATGGGAGGGAAGAACAATGACACTTGGGAAAAGGAATAAAACCCAGATACGTATTGAAAGCAGACCCATAGGATTTACTTTGGGTGTACAAAAATGAGAAAATAAAGCAAGACTGAGTTTTGTAACCTGAATAACTGTCTGAATGATGGTGCCTTTTTCTAAGATGGGAGGCACAGGACGAGTCAGGTTTATGTCAGGGATGTTGGTGATCAAGGGTTCATTTAGGGCCAGGACACACAGGCAGAACTATCAAATAAGAGGTTTATACTTGTGTGCACAGTGTGTGTGTGGGTATCTGTGTGTCCGTGTGAAAAGACAGAGATCGGTCAGGTCTGAAAATCTAGGACATTAATGTACAGATAGCGTTTAAAGCCAATGAACTAAAGAAGATCATTTGAGAAGTGATTAAAGATGGAGAAAAGAAGAAATCCAAGAAAGGAGAACTGGAGCATCCCAACATCTACAGGCAGGAAATGCAGGACTGAGTGCTGGAACAATATAATTAAAAACAATAACTCCTTCCAACCCAGAAAACCTCTCTACAAGAGTAGAAGACAAAGAAAACAGTTTTTGTCCTGTTAAATTACCATTGGTACTAAATTACTACCGTTAATCATATTGTATTAGAATGGGTTGGGCAGCACAGGTGATCCACTAAGAGACTGCAAAGACAGAAAGAAATCTTACCTTTTATAGAGCCAGGCAGATACAGCCCATTATATACATGTAAGATAATCAATAACTACTCCTCAAATAAGAGGACTGACAGCACCGTTTGTCATACAGAGTTCCTTCTAGATTCACATGGTAATGGGGTGGCCATCTGTATTACCTAATTGGCTTTAACCAAAGGAAAAATAAACTTCTCACATCTTTATTACAGGAGGTAGTTTTGTAACTTGGAGCAAAGCATCCACTGAAATTAGGCTTTTACTCTCCCATAGAAACTGGGAGATGGGGCCCTATCTTCCTTGATGATTACATTCAGAAAAATGGTTCTTAAGTCTTTGAGATATTCCTGAGTCTTAAAGGTGGAAAGAGGCTTACTTAGCCATAAAAACATTTTACATACAACTCTTACGTTATAATTACAATGTTTGGTTTTAAGTAAATAATATGCTAAGAAAACGTGGCATGGGGCGTCTCTTTCCTTTTTTCACTGGAGAAAATTGTGGGTTTTTTTTTCTTTTTTCAGCTTGTAGTTATCCTTAGATGAAGAAGGAGGAAGATTAAGAGAACATGGTACCTTTGAAAGCACGGGGGGAAACCAACCAACCAACCAACCAGAAATATTTTGAAAAGGATGGTATAATCAGCTATGTCCAATTTCATGTAGCAGTTGAGCAAGGAAGGATTGAGGAATGATTGTCAGATGTGGTGACATGTAGGACATGTGACCTTGATTATTTTTTTTTTGTTATCAGTGGGATGGTAGGAAAAAAAACCCTAAAGTGGAGCAATTCAGGGAAGAGGGGGCAGGAAGGGGAGAAAGTGACTAACAGAAGTTAACATTTGAAGGGTAAGGCCACTACATTTGATGCTTATGGGATAATCCAACAGACTGGGAAACACTGATGTTTCATGAGAACGAGGATGATTAAAGCAGTGAGGTCTTGGGTAAGAGACCAGAGGAGATGGAGACCTAGCAGAAAATAGAGGGTTTGGCCTTGGATGAAAGGAGAGGTACAGGTAGACCTACAGATTGGGTAATGGATGATGATGACGTTTCCTTCCAATTACTTGCTTCATGAAATAAAAAGCAGGACCACTCTCTGAGATGTGAAGAGGAAAGAGGTGTGAACTAAGCAGCTCAGAGCATGGTAGAGTCACAGAGACCTGACTAACCCAAAGCACTATGAACGTCAGACACCCAAGACCCTGCTGGAGTTGGTTTGTGGTCACGAATTTAGGTGAGACTAGTAGGCATGGATGTGTCTGTCCACTTACATGAATCTGCTCTGACACTACTGTGGAATTCTAGGAGTGCTAGATTTAACCAGGACTGGGTTTTGGTGAGGCAAGTGCAAACACAGAGCAAAGGATATAGGAGTTGGGATGCCTGCTTGTAAATGACTATATTGACTAGGGGCATTTACTTCTAAGTATTTGAATTTTCACAGTAAAGTGGAAAAAAGATTATCAACTGAGAGTAAATATGGAGGAGAAGGTGGAGGTTTGAAGAGAGGAGAAAAGCGAAAAACTGTCCAGAAAGAGGGTGAATACAGAGGAATATAGGGTTTCTGAGCAATAATGAGGGGCCATTCAAGGTTAGTGATCATGGATTTAAAGGGAGACCAGTCACCATAGTTCTTTTGTGTTTCTTTGTTTTTTTCTCTAACCATGTTTAGGTGAGTGCATTCAGGCATGCAGTGGGAGGAGGCTTGAATTTAAGTGGGGTTGTATTTATCCAAGCAATTAAGATGAAGGAAGAGATGGACAAGGGATTATGGCACAAATATCAAGTTGTGATCAGAATGCTTTAATGTGGATAGAAGCTAAGTAAGAAGTCAAGACTTGAGGGGTTTGAAGGAAAGTGAAAAGTTGGGATGGGGATCAGGAGAGATGGCAAGAGATTATCAGGTTAGTGTTATTAGAAGAAGTGACCTCAAAAGATGCCAAGAGAGGGGTGTTCACTTTTGATATTGTGGAGGGCTTATACCCAATGATTAAGACAAGTGACTTCCTGGAGTAAAAGCAGAGGACCATTGAAAGAGGGCACGCAGGACATGGAAGCAACCTAGATGTCCATCGACAGAGGAATGGATAAGGAAGGTGTGGTACATATAGACAATGGAATACTACTCAGCCTTAAAAAGGGATGAAACTGGATGGCCCTAGAGACCGTCATACAGAGTGAAGTAAGTCAGAAAGAGAAAAACAAATACTGTATATTAACACATATATGTGGAATCTGAAAAAAATTGGTATAGACGATCTTATTTACAAAGCAGAAATAGAGACACAGATGTAGAGAACAAACGTATGGATACCAAGGGGTAAGGCGGGAGTGGAATGAATTGGGAGAATTCACTTTGCTGTACAGTAGAAACTAACACAACATTGTAAAGCAACTATACTCCAATAAAAATTAAAAATAAATAAATAAGTAAAATTTAAAAAAAAAAGAAAAAGGGCACCCAGAATGGTAACAATATAGAAGGAGCATCTACATGGATACTGAGATCACTGAAAAATACAGTAGTGTGAAGAGCAACAATGGAATAGGAGATAAATTTTTAAGGAGTGAGTTTTGATCAAGAGGAATGGTAGATGGCTACAATATGGGGGAGTGATACAAAAGGTATTAATAAAATATCACTAAGACACACAAAGCAAAAATGGTTAGAAACATAAGTAGCTGTATAAAAATACACAAAGTGGGAGATTTAAAACAACTACCTCAACAATTGACAAAACAAGCAGATAGAAAAATCAAGAAGAATATAGAATATTTGAACATGATTAAATTATTGACATAATGGATATATATAGGAGATTATAACAAATTACAGTAGAGTATATATTATTCTCAAACACAGAGGAACATTTACAAAGATTCATCATATAGTAGTCATAAAGAAAGTTAAAACAACTTTTAAAAGTTTAAATCATACAAAGCATGTTTTCTGACAGTGTAACTTTTCAAAAAAGGGTATCAATTACAAAATAAGTATTTCATGTTTGGAAGTTAGAAAATATGTGTAAAAAAACTCATGAATCAAAGCAAGAGTTATAATCAAAATTAAGCATGTAACAAACTATCACATACAAAGAAGTAAGTGGCAGATAAAGCAAAACTTAGAGGAAAATGTATAGTCTCTCTCTGCCAGTCAGAGACCACTAGGTTCCAAATATTAAGAAGTTTGACCTTATCGACAATGGAAGCTGGTGAAGCTGTCTCTGCAAGACTGTTGTCCTCACACCAATGTTACAGCTTGACATCCCCAGGGTGAGAATTGGGAAGGAAAGATGGATGAGAGGTGGAGAGAGAGAAACCAGCTATAACTCCTGAGCACAAGCCTGGAGACAACACTGAAACCCATGTCAGTTCTTCCACCTTTGGTCTCAGTGGCCTGGGTGGCCTCGAGAAGCCAGGGCTCTTGACTGTACACCTGAATACACACACCCGCCTAGGAGTGAGGAGGCTGCAGGAATAAGCAGGAGAAACTGGGGCAGTCACTGCCCAAGCCACAGAGGGGAGTCGGCCCTTCCACGTCAAAGAGGAGCAGCAACAAGAGCAGTTGCTTCACTTCTGCCTCCAAAAAAATGTAGTGTTGCTTGGTTTTGGTTTTGAGAACTTGATTATTTTTCCAGGCTTACTGAGATATAATCGACATAAAGCTCTGTATTAGTTTCAGGTGTACAGCATAATGATTTGATATATGTATATATTGCAAAACGATCACCACCACAAGTCCAGTTAACATTTATCACCTCACACAGTTACAATTTTTTTTCTCATGAAGAGAACTTTCAATATCTACTCTCTCAGCAACTTTCAAATATACAGTTAAGTATCATTAACTGTACATCTCCAGGACTTACTTTATAACTGGAAGTTTGTACCTTTTAAGCACCTTCACCCATTTCCCCACCCCCTATCCCCTGCTTCTGGCAACCACCAATCTGCTCTGTTTCTATGAGTGTTTAGATTCCACATATAAATGACATCATCCTCTTAATCTTGTGCAAGAACCTCATGTAACCCACTCTAACTGAAAGCATACAGGGGGATTCTGGGCAATGTAAGTTAGCTTAGCCCAACATGATACATTACAAAGCCACCACAGCCTCAAATGCATATTTTAATAATAAACAGATGTTGTCAATTAATAGACCAGGCATCTCTGACAATATATTAAAAGGGCACAATAACACCAAAAGAAGTAAAAAAAAAAAAAAAGAGAGAGAGAGAAAAAGAATTATAAGAAAACATAACAAAAGAGAAAACAAGAAGAATTATAAGAAAAGATAATGAAATAGAAAACAAATATAAAACAGAAATAGACCCAAGCAGACACAGCGAACAAACTTATGGTTACCAAAGGGGAAAGTTGGGGGAGACAAATTAGGAGTTTGGGATTAACAGACCCAAACTACTATATATAAAATAGATAACCGACTAGGACCTATTGTATAGCACGGGGAACTATACTCAGTATTTTGTAATAACCTATATGGGAAAAGAATCTAAAAAAGCATATATATATATATATATATATATATATATATATATATATCTGAATATATATATATATTCAGAATCTCAACATTGTAAATCAACTATACTTTAATTTTTAAAAAAGCAAATAAATATAAAATATCAATAGAAAGGATTAACAAACCAGAAGCATACCTTTGCAGAGCCTTTTAAAAATTGACAAACCACTCAAGATGAAAAAAACCAAGAGGACTCAAAAGCTAGTATCACAAATGAAAAAGCAAAGTATTATTGAAGACACTACATAAGAGAATGTTAAAAGCCAAGTTTATACTAGTGCATTTTAAAATTTAAATAAAAGGACAAATTCTGAGACAAGTATGTAATATACTAAACAAAAGGAGATAGAAAACCTGGATAGTCCTACAATCACTAAAGTAATTGAATTAGTACTCAAAATCTTCCCAAATAGACAATCCCAGTCCGAACTGACTTTTCTGCTACATCTCCCAAGATCTATCTGCATCTCCTTGCCCAGTAATTCCATTCCTAAAATTCTGATGCAGTTGAGTACAAGGATGTACATACCACCTGTATGATTACAGCATGGACAATCATGCTCACAGCAGTATAATAAAAGCCCGAAGCTGGAACAACACATGTGTTCATCAACAATAGGATGGATTAATACTATTCTATCAGTTGAGTACTGCATAGTGACAAACAAACAAACAAAAAAACTACAGCATCATGTAATGACCTAAATGAAATTCACTAAATTATGTCAAGAAAAAAAAAAAGCGGATAATAAAAAAGAGAATGCATTATTTTCTTTGTTAATGGATCTATTCATACAAAACTCAAAACTAGGGTAATCTATTTTCAGGAATGCAAACAAAGGAAGCAAAGTGCTAAGGAAAGTTGAGTGTGTTTATCACAGAAGGGCTCTAACAGTGAGAGAGGGGGCTCTGATTAGGGTGGGGCTTCTGGGGTGCTGGCAAAGTCTTATTTATTTTTGGCTCTGAATGTTTCTTGGGTTTTCACTTCATAGATATTAAACTGCATGTATTTTATTCATTTATCTGTATGTCATACCTTACAATAAATGAAGGAATGTTATTGATCTCAAAGAAAGCCTACTTGATGTATAATGTGTATTATTTCAATTTAGAGGAATCAGATTGTAACCTTTCCAAAATCAAGCCATCTTTCAGAAAAGCCATCTTCTACAGTCAACTGCAAAAAGAAGTTAGTAGCATTTTGATGAATTTGTACTGCTAACACCAAGCCAGATTAGACGTTATTGATTTCTCTTATTTTCAGTAGACCTAGCCAAGGGGAAGGTATTTGATGGTTGTGCTCTCAAGAGGCCAGTGACAGGTGGTCTGGCGGGAGTTTACTGTCGCTGCTACTCACTCTTGAGTTCTCTTCATGAGAAGAGATTTCTTATCATCACTCTTGTCAAATTGGGTGATTACGTCTAAAACAGGGTAAATTTATAAGCTTTCCTGTGCCCTTCAGTAAATCTGCTGATTAAAGCTGCAGATGTGAATTCTACACTTAATCCTCAGGGATCCTATGCTTCAGCTGGAAAAACAACAAAAATACTTGACATATGACCACTCAAGGTGTAAGAGCAAGTTATACAGGAGCACGAACTGATTTTTGAGTGTGTAAGTTCAGGCTAATTACTAGACTTTTAGTGTTATAAACTGAGGCTCAAAAGGTTTGCTAGGGTCAACTCACATCCAGTGGACAGAAAAGATGATCTGGATTCTGGTCACCTGATAACATAAGTGTTGTTCCCTTCAGAAACCTGTTCTCCCTGGACCAAAATTTAGAGCTTCTGATGCTCGTAACTGTCTATATTTTTCCTTCCTGCTTTCAAACTACTGTATATACTTTAGAGTTAACCCCCTGTATCTCCATTTGAACTATTTACACAGAGTTAGTTCTTTCAAGGGTCAGATTCCTGGGTGGAGGCAAAAAAGAGACTCCATTTTTTTTTTAACCATTTCCTTCTGAAAATGTTAAGTGTTATCATAAACTACTAGCTAAGAAAATCCTGCTTAATTGCTTAGTATTGGATTATTACTTCCTAAACGTCCCTGATAATTAAATATCTTGACGATTAAACACAATCAGCCTTATTACAACTCCTGATCGGCTAATTTGAAAAAAATATAAAAATGTAATTGAACCTTCTTAATGGCATTTGTGCTATGTATGCAGGCACACACACTGTCATTCCTCTGTTTGCCAATTTCATAGAAAATAAAAATAATAATTTTAGTGACTGCAGTATTTCAAAACAGCAACCAGTGCAGCCTACCTCTTATGTCTCTGCCAAGTGGCAGAGTATGTGTTAGACACAGTTGGACAAACCACCTAGGTCCCCAAATGCAGAGAAAAGTTCTCTTATCTCCCTGTGAATCATGCACTGAGAGTGAAAACAGCAACATTATATACCGTGTGCATTTAGAAATTATGTCTGAGTGTAACAGGTTAAATATTGAGTAGAAATGTGAATAAAAGAGTTGAAAATGTGAGATGCATTTAAACTGACTGAAAAACTCACACTTAAAGACATTTGCTTCCAGGAGTCACCCCATTCTTGGAATGTGGCCCTCATGAAAAAAACCAAAGTTTTATTTTTACCAAATTGTCTCCATCCTCACGTTTTATCCCATTCCATAAAACCATTTTCTCCTTACAACCTTATGTTAATCATCTGCAAAGACCTTACACTTTGGTTTAAGTTCCTTTGGGGTGAACTGAAAAACCATCTGTGATTCGCTAGTTCCTGGGTAATTTTAGAGAATTTTACAATGTAGCTGGTGCTCGTCTTATTCAACAAGAGTTAGCACACGGATGCAAGACGGTGAGAAAACTAAAATCTATGTTGCATGTTTAAATGAAATGGGTTTTAAATGCAGCAAGCTTTAAATTTTTTTTTCCTGATTATAAATATTGCAATGTATAAAATTCACAAATCATGGAAAAGTATTTTTTTTTAAAGCCCTTCTAATTCCTAATTCTACTGCCTAGAAGCAACAACATTTAGTATTTAGGCATAATTATCTCAGTCTCGTAATAGTAAAAAGTATAGGAAAAAAATAACCCCAGCACATGAATTCCTACTCTGTTTTAGCCCCAGTATATCCATTTCAGTAGCACAGGTGAAAGGGAGGAGCAGGGGGAGGGAAGAGGGATAAATAGGGAGAAACATAAATTAAGCAGGGAGTTGGAGAGTATAAAATAAAGGGTTGGAGAGAGACTAGGGTGCTATTGCCATTCTAGGTCAGAGCAAACTTTCCTAAAAAGTAGACATGAGAGGCGAGTCCTGAATTCCTGAATGATCTTTGACACAAACTCCTCTGTGTTCTTACTAGCAAATTCCTGGGCTCTTTCCCCAAAGATTATGATTCAAAAGTTCTGAGGTGGATTCCAGTAGTCTGCATTTTTAAAACGCCTCACTTGACTTCAGGTAATTATGATGCAAGTGACCTGCTTTCACACTTTGGAAAACATCATGTTTCATTGTCCTATACTGTAGCCACTAGTCACATGTAAATATTAAAGTTAATTTTTTGTTAACTAAAGTTAAAAATTAAATAATAATACACACTTATTTTAATTAAATGAAATTTAAAGTTCAGTTCCTCAGTCATGCTAGGCACATTTTAAATGCTCAGTTGTCACATGTGGCTAGTGGCTCGTGTATTAGATCCTGTGATACGGGGCATGACCATCACCACAGAAAGTCCCCCTGGACAGTGCTGGTCTGGCAGGATTGGTCTCCCTTTTCCCATGGTCATTAGCCAGGTGACTGCAGTCAGCAATGTCAAGAGAAGGGAACCGGGTATTCCAAACCCAGAGGTTCTCTCTAATACTTCCAGCAGAAAAAGTCATCCTGAGAAGATTATCCTTGGGACTTTTCTAGAAATTTCTGAACATCACATATAATTGGCACTGACCGGTCAAACCAAAATATCTTTCTAGTCACTTTATTCAAAACTGACTTTTTATCAATTTTTTAACATGCAACGCTAAAAAAGGAGAGAAACAATAGGGATGGTTTATTCTTCTTCCAATCCTTTCAGTCCTGCTTGAAAGTAATGTGTGTAAAAATCTGTCCCAATAAACACTTCTAAATTCAGAGTGCTCAAATTCTAACATTTCGGTAACAAAGACATTTTTTGTACCTGAGGCCAATTATGCAATGCCAAATGAAATCACTAGTGAATTAGGACTTTGAGAGACAAATCAAATTATAAAAATCTTAAGTTGAATTTAGGGTCAGCATAACCTGAATTAAATATATAGCTCATCTCTACTAGATTCAGATACGTGCGTCCCTAATCTGACCCAATATAGGTGTTCAAAAGCCACAGAGGGCATGCATTCTTGATGACAAGGACGGCTGACTTATTTCTAGCTCCAACAATGCTGCCACGTAGTGACGCAAACACTCACCCATGAATTCATTATTTTTTTAAACATGAAATCAGAACTATCAGAGGATGAAAGGGAAAATGTTACCCAGTTTAGGCAATGGTAAGGGTGCTGAAAAGACCCTGCTTCATTTTTTATCATTCCTTTCTTAACTCTTCATAGTTCTATAAAAACCCATAGCCAATTGCAGTAGGTATATTTCATAACATGCAGGTTTGGGGGAAAGAAAAATCAACCATGACCTATCTCTACCCTCCAAAAAGTAACTTTTAAATTAATTCAGTTCTAAAATCTCCTTTGCAGTAACACATTGTCTTGACTTCTTTACCCAACTTATAATACAGTTAATATAGTGACATGACTATGCAAACAGATACATATCCAAACCTCTAAGTCATTTATTTGTAAATAACAAGTTTGAAAAGTAGATAAGACAATACACAAAAATTAAATACTCTATGTTATCACCTATATGTAGAATCTAAAAAATAAAACAATTGTATATAACAAAACAGAAGCAGACTCACAGATATAGAAAACAAACTAGTTATTACAGTGTGGAGAGGAGAGGGGAGAGGGGCAATTTGGGGTAGGGAATTAAGAGGTACAAACTACCATGTATAAAATAGATAAGCAACAGGGATATATTGTACAGCACAGGGAAATACAGCCATTGTTTTTTAAATAACTTTAAATGAAGTATATCTATAAAAATATTAAACACTATTTTGTACATCTGGAACATACAATATTGTAAATAAACTATACTTCAATAAAAAACTATGTAGGACTATTTTAAGAATTTTCTTTTAAACAAAAGCCTTATTAAAACTCTAAAAAAAAAATCAGTTGCATTTCTATACACTAACAATGAAACACCTGGGAAAAATAAACTATCCCATTTACAACAGCATCAAAACCAGTAATATACCTAGAAATAAATTTAACCAAGGAAGTGAAAGATCTGTACAATGAAAACTGCAAGACTTTACTGAAAGACATCAAAGAAGACACAAACAAATGGAAGGACATCCCATATTCATGGATTAGGAGAGTTAATATTGTTAAAATGTCCATACAACCCAAAGCCATCTATAGACTCAACACAATCCCAATCAAAATTCCAATGGCATTTTGGAATAGAATAAACAATTAACACATAGAATAAACAATCCTAAAATTTGTTTGGAACCACAAAAGACCCTGAATAGACAAAGCAATCATGAGAAAAAAACAAAACTGGAGGCATCACACTTCCTAATTTAAATATATATATGTATATACTACAAAGCTATAGTAACTAAAAAGTATGGTACTGCCATAAAAATAAATATGTAGACCAAAGGAAGAGAATAGAGAAACCAGAATTAAACCCCTGTATATATGGTTAACACATATTTGATAAGAGAGCCAAGAACATCCAATGGGGAAAATCTCTTCAACCAATGGTGTTGGGAAAACTGGATAAACACATGTGGAAAAATGAAATTGGACCCCTATCTTACACCACTCACAAAAATTAACCCTAAATGGATCAAAAACTTAAACATAAGACCTGAAACTGTAAAACTGCTAGAAAAAACATAGGGAAGAATTCTCAACATTGGTCTTGGCAATGATTTTTTGGATATGACACCAAAAGGACAAACAACAAAAGAAAAAAAATCAATAAGTGGTATTACATCAAACTTAACCTTCTGCATTATAAAAGAAACAATCAACAAAATGAAAGAGCAACCTATGGAAGAAAATATTTGCAAACCATGTAACAGTTAATGGGTGACTATCCAAAATATATAAAGAACTCATACAACTCAATAACAACAACAACAACAGAAAACCCAATTAAAAAATGACAGAGGAACTAAACAAATTTTTCCAAAGGAGGCATTCGAATGGTAAATAGGTATATGAAAATGCACTCAACATCACTAATCACCAATGACAAGCAAATCAAAACCACAGTAAGATACCATCTCACATCTGTAAGAAAGCATATCATCTAGAAGATAAGAGATAATAAGTGTTGGCAAGGATGCAGGAAAAAATGGATCACTTGTACATTGCTGGTGGGATTGTAAACTGGTGCAACCACTATGGAAAACATTACAGAGGTTCCTCAAAAAATTAAAAATAGAACTACCAGCCATAGATCCAGAAATCTCTTTTCTGGGAATATATCCAAAGGGAATTAAAAAGAGAATATTAAAGAGACATCTACATTCCCATGTTCATCGCATGGAAACAACCTAAGTGTCCATCAATGGATGAATGGATAAAGAAGATGTGAGATTACACACGCACACACACACGCACACACACACAATACTATTCAGCCATGAGAAAAATAAAATCCTGACATTTGCAACAATATGGATCGAACTTGAAGTCATTATACTAAATGAGGTAAGTCAGACAGGGAAAGATAAACACTGTATGATAGCCCTTACATGTGGAATCCAAAAAGCACCAAACTCAAACAGAGAGTAGAGCTGAGGAGTGGGGGAACAGGAGAGCTGATTTTAAGGGTACAAACTTGCAACTAGTAGATAAGTCTTGGCAATCTAACACACAGTACAATGATTATAGACAATGTAACTATATCATAAATATTAAACCTGCTTAGAGAATAGATCTTAATTGTTCCCACTACTAGAAGAAATGATAATTATGTGACATGACAGAGGGGTTAGCTAATGCCACAAGGGCAATCATACTGCAATATAAACTATCCAATAGGGGCTTCCCTGGTGGCGCAGTGGTTGAGAATCTTCCTGCCAATGCAGGGGACACAGGTTCGAGCCCTGGTCTGGGAAGATCCCACATGCCGCAGAGCAACTGGACCCATGAGCCACAATTACTGAGCCTGCGTGTCTGGAGCCTGTGCTCTGCAACAAGAGAGGCCGCGATAGTGAGAGGCCCACGCACCGCGATGAAGAGTGGCCCCCGCTTGCCGCAACTAGAGAAAGCCCTCGCACAGAAACGAAGACCCAGCACAGCCATAAATAAATAAATAAATAAATAAATTTAAACTATACAATAGATATGCTGTACCTCTTAAACGTACACGTTACATGTCAATTGTATCCAAATAAACACACACACACACACAATTCTCTTTGTAGCGAGCGCGTACCACTCTTACAAACATCTTTATTACAAGTGTTTATAAATACCTCTCTAAATGCACTACAACGAAGAGTAGCCCCCGCTTGCCACAACTAGAGAAAGCCCGTGCACAGCAGCAAAGACCCAATGCAGCCAAAAATAAATTAAATAAATAAAATTTTAAAAATAAATGCATTACAGAAGTAATATCTAAAAAAAATAGTAAAATAAAGAGTAGATAAGAATAAGCAACTGGCCACTTCATTTCTGGAATAATAACTGGGAAAAATGTTTAACTGACAGAACTATTTAGAGGCAGTTGTGCTTCAGTATAACTATTGCATTAGTACTTTTAAATGCCCATAGAAACTATTCTGAACGAAAGGGTAACTGCTAGTAAAAGTTTACTGTTTAGAATAAATTTCTTTAGTTGGAAGAGTATTTTTTAGATAAATTATGGTTTAGTTGATTGCTTTGTTGCAAATACTAATTTAAACAATTTTTAGAAAGAAATTTTCATACGAGTTGAGCCACTTTCAATGCCAACTTTCATCCTCATACAATTTAACATCACAGGATATAAAACCACAGAAAAGAGAATTTATCATGAAAACTGCAATAGCACTGTCACTCTGCAGAAGTAACAAATTCTGTTATAACTGAGGTCATAGTGCTTCGTTAATGCAAATTTATAAGCAGCTGATGAACAGGCAACATGAAATAAACTATCTATAACCAAAACCATCAACGAATCCGTTTCATGAATTTTACTCAATAATGATAATTTAACCATAATGAATCTCTCCTTAATCTCTCATATTATCTAAACATACATTTTATTATTTGGTATATTTTATCTCAAGTTTCTCTCCATAAAAAAATTAATAGGGCTTCCCTGGTGGCGCAGTGGTTGAGAGTCTGCCTGCCAATGCAGGGGACATGGGTTCGAGCCCTGGGCTGGGAAGATCCCACATGCCGCGGAGCAACTAGGCCCGTGAGCCACAATTACTGATCCTGCGCGTCTGGAGCCTGTGCTCCGCAACAAGAGAGGCCGTGATAGTGAGAGGCCCGCGCACCGCGATGAAGAGTGACCCCCGCTTGCCACAACTAGAGAAAGGCCTCGCACAGAAATGAAGACCCAACACAGCCATAAATAAATAAATAAGTAAATAAAATTAAACTTTGAAAAAAAAATTAATAAAACAAACCTCAATTAAATAGAGTAGGGAGACCACCAGGGGCCACTCTCATGCCCTGTGCCAAAGCCGAGTCCAACAGGAAGGAGAAAGACTCCTTTTCTTTCCCAACAAGGACTCAGCCATGAAAAGCCATGGACTCTGTTTACAATGGCCCTTCCAAGTCCCTTTTCCTCCCTATAAAAGTTCTCCTACCCTTGCTGTGCGGGGACTTGCACGCAGCTCACCATGGTTGCACAGCCCTAATTGAAATTCTCTGCTGATATCCTGGATAAACCCATCCTTGCTGGAGAAATACCTGGCCGTCTATTTGTTTCAGGTTAACACCTCTCATGGTTCACATGTTCACCTTATACCTTCCTAATGAAACTACAGGTGCCTTAAGAGGAGGACTTTGGGAGGTTACTCCTGGCAGCCAAGGCAAAGTTGAAAGGCTCTCAGCATAAAATCGAGTGTGCCCTGGAGGCAAGGCCAGCAGCCACTGTGCAGTCCAGCAGCCCGTGTGGTGTGAACATGATGGGTCCTGATGAGTTTCTGGGTCTCCAGGCTGGCAGGGCATCTGGGAGCTGTGCACCACCCTTACAATCAGTTCATTTCCTGCTTTGTTAGTGAGAGTTTCTACTATTGGCAGCAAAGAACCCTGTCTGATAAAGTACAAATAATCAGAGTCAAGTGCAGCCTTTACAGTTACCAGCCATTTCACAGGGTGATTTAGGAGTTTAACTCCAAGTGATTTGTTCCTAAGGTTTGGGCCATGGCGAGCTGGGATAATTATAGGTTTATTCTATTCACGGTGTTCTTAAATACAAACATCCATCAAACATTCTCAGTGGAACAGAAAAAAAAATCATGTTTTCATATTATAAACCACTATTTTTCAGAAGATGCTCAGTTGTTTAATAAAATATCAATTTACTTAAAGAATCACTGAATAGGAAATTTCAATCACTATGTATTTTCTCACACAAGACACAGCAGAAGAACTACTGTCACTTGGAAGTCTAGTAAACTAATTTATCTTTTCAAAGAACTGCAGACTCAAAAAAGGAGTAAAACTCTGGCAAAGATTTTTTTCACATGGAAAGAGCCATTATAAGGTTATTTTCAACCCAAAACTTCTAAAATTGCATGAAACCAATGAAAACCTTCTGGATCAGCATGGGAAAGGCATTCCTAAATATCTGCACACAGTTACAGAGGGCTCAGCGTGGGAAGGGAAAGTGATTGTGTGAGGTTTGTTGGAGGGATCTGGGCATAAATTCTCCAAGAAGAAGGATAAACATGTGACAGTGAGTTCACCATCACTGATATTACAAAGCCCCTCCTTGAAGCAGAGAGAGTCACCCAGGTTCTTTCTAAATAATACTCCAGTCAATGAAAAACTAAAACAATCAGAATGAAATAAGGCCCACACCAGCCACGGTCAGAGAAGACAGAGAATGGGACAGAACTGGCTTGAAAAGGAAGAAAAATACAGGATAGCAGCATTTACCTGATTACACTGCTTCTCTAGGATTTGCACAATACAGTGCATGCTTTTTTGTTGTTGTTTTGGTTGGTTTTTTTTTTCCATCCTTTTATTACAATTTTTAAGTGTGTCTCTTGTAAACAAATTTTTTTAAATTCATATACCCCCATATCCCCTTCCTCTTGCGTCTTCCTCCTACCCTCCCTATCCCACCCCTCTAGGTGGTCACAAAGCACCGAGCTGATCTCCCTGTGCTATGCGGCTGCTTCCCACTAGCTATCTATTTTACATTTGCTAGTGTATATATGTCCATGCCACTCTCTCACTTTGTCCCAGCTTACCCTTCCCCGTCCCCAGGTCCTCAAGTCCATTCTCTACGTCTGTGTCTTTATTCCTGCCCTGCCACTAGGTTAATCAGTCACGTATTTTTAGATTCCATATATGTGCGTTAGCATACGGTATTTTTCTCTTTCTGACTTACTTCACTCTGTATGACAGACTCTAGGTCCATCCAACTCACTACAAATAACTCAATTTCGTTTCTTTTTATGGCTGAGTAATATTCCATTGTATATATGTGCCACATCTTCTTTATCCATTCATCTGTCGATGGACATTTAGGTGAGTTCCATGTCCTGGCTATTGTAAATAGTGCTGCAATGAACATTGTGGTACATGTCTCTTTTTGAATTATGGTTTTCTCAGGGTATATGCCCAGTAGTGGGACTGCTGGGTCATATGTTAGTTCTATTTTTAGTTTTTTAAGGAACCACCATACTGTTCTCCATAGTGGCTGTATCAATTTACATTCCCACCAACAGTGCAAGAGGGTTCCCTTTTCACCACACCCTCTCCAGCATTTACTGTTTCTAGATTTTTTGATGATGGTGTGAGGTGATATAGCTACATGTAAGAGAATGAACTTCGAACACTTCCTAACACCATACACAAAAATAAACTCAAAATGGATTAAAGACCTAAATGTAAGGCCAGACACTATAAAATTCTTAGAGGGAAACATAGGCAGAACACTCTATGACATCAATCACAGCAAGATCTTTTTTGACCCAACTCCTAGAGTAATGGAAATAGAAGAAAAAATAAACAAATGGGACCTAATGAAACTTAAAAGCTTTTGCACAGCAAAAGAAACCACAAACAAAACGAAAAGACAACCCTCAGAATGGGAGAAAATATTTGCAAATGAAGCGACTGACAAAGGATTAATCTCCAAAATATACAAGCAGCTCATGCAGCTCAATATCAAGAAAGACACACAACCCAGTCCAAAAATGGGTGGAAGACCTAAATAGACATTTCTCCAAAGCAGACATACAGATTGCCAACAAACACAGGAAAAGATGCCCAACATCATTAATCATTAGAGAAATGCAAATCAAAACCACAATGCACGCTTTAGAAGAGACAAAGACCTAAGCTACGTTATAGCCATTTACATGTTATTTATATTCACTGTGTTGTGTTTATATACATTGTTTAAATTAACAAATTAGTATCTATTTACTTTTCATTCTATCTGTGGTTTCAGAGTCCAAATAACTTCTAAATAAGGAAATCCCTTTGGATATTAGTAAAGAGAAGTATCTGAAATAGAACCAATTAACAGATCTCTCACCCTACCCTGGGTACACTAATTTGGTGACCATCCCCCCAGAGCTTTGGGTGAGGCCTTCCTGTTTGGACATGCCACTGTTATGTTTTTAAAATTTGTTCTTATTTCCTTTTAAAATTTTACTTGTATGTAATACAGCCATCTCATGGATCTGTCCTTTAATTATCCATAATAGGAAACTAATTACATGTGTTTTGTTTATTAGAAAAATCACAGAACTTTTGAAAGAAGATGCAACTTCTGATTTATGACTTCATTGAGTTTTCTGGGATTTTTTAAAACTTTCTTTCACTTTTATTATTACTATCAATAAAGGATGATGTCAGGATTTCAGACTCTGGAATTTGGATTTGTAGGGTAAACTCTTTAAATATACTGCCTACGTTGAAACATCCTAAGTAATGCACAGAGCAAAGACAAATATTTAAAATTCGTCACTGAAGAGTTTCATTTCTAGCAACATAAGATTGAATTTCATGAAAATAACAAAATGTGTGGGGTCAAATTATAAAAAGTCTGAAAGTTTGCATGAGATGTTAACACAGTGAGGAAGTCAGGACAGGGAATGAGTACAGAGATCCAGAGAGGAAAGGGGGGTACCTGAAGTGGCCCTAGCTCTTCTGAGCATTTTCCAAAACCCAGTAAACTTTAAAATAAATTTTCTGACAGCCCAGGGCTCAGGGACAGATAAATAAATACAGCCTCACCACTGCCCTCCAAGAGAGTCAAATGAGAGCGTAACAGTCTTGGTAAAATGGTGAACTATCATTAAATCTGCATCCCCAAAAGTCTACAATAAACTGTCTCCAAGCTTCATGCTCAGTGGGAGAGGGAAAATTTCTCTAAAGAATGTGAAACCATAGCCATCCAAAAGACGGATTTTCAGCCTAATTCAGATTGTCTGAGTTACCTAAAAAAGTTTAACTTATGAATTATGTTCCAAGTGTTTCTGGATTGGTGATGTTAATACTTCCTAAATGAATCCACCTTCACCTCAGTTTTCAAAGCATTTCCACTGATCAATTTCCAAGGAAACTATGCCCCTTATTTCCAAAAATGATTAAATAAGAAGGTGTGATAATTGTTATGTGTCAACTTAACTGGGCCATAGGGTGCCCAGATATTTGGTCAGACTGTATTCTGGTGTGTCTGTGAGGGTGTTTGTTGGATGAGACCAACGTCTGAATGGGAGGACAGAGTGAAGTAGATTGTCTGCCCCAGTATGGATGGGCCTCGTTCAATCAGCTGAAGGCCTGAATAAAACAAAAAGGCTGACTCTCCCACCAGTAAGGGGCAATTCATCCTGCCTGAGTGCTTGATCTGCGACACTGGTCTTTTCCTGCGTCCAGACTAGAACTGAAGCTTCAGTCTCCTTGGGTCCCAAGCCTGCCAGCTTTCAGACTGGACCTTACACCATTGGCTCAGACTGAACCACACCATCGGCTCTCCTCCTGAGTCTCCAGCTTGCCAAGTGAAGATTGCTAAAATCAAGCACAAATGGAGACCAGACTTGAAATTTCCTGAGCAGACAAACCTGTGTAGTCACACTAGTAAAACTTAATGTAGCTTATTCTGCAAATCAAGTGAAACTTAACCTGGGTCACTTCTTGTTAATGCCTCTGAAAATCATAAACAAAACTTAAGCTGTTCTCCAAAATGAATACGATATTACCACTTTTAACCAATTCCCTATCACTAGGAAAACCCTAAAGTTATAACCAAACACTGTGAAGAATCAATAACCACTGCCTTTTCACCATATAAACTATTTTATAACAATATACCTCTGAGCCTCATTCCATATTCAGTTTGAGTGTTCCCACTCATGAACAGATTTTTGTGCACACTAAACTTTTACTAATTACTATTTCAGTGATCGATTGGTTTTATTTCTGCTATTTCTGAAATATCGACAAGATCTTGGAACTTCTCAGCCTCCATACTCACATGAGCCAATTCCTTAAAATCTCTCTCTAACTCAGATAGATAGATAAATAGGTAGATAGGTAGATAGATAGATAGACAGATAGACAGACAGACAGACACACACACACACACGTTATTGGTTCTGTGCCTAATACAAGAGGGAAGCACCACAATATCAGTGAAAGCCAACTGAAACCACAAAGAGAAAATTCAGACCCACCAAAACTTTAGATATGAGCATCATTAGACACATAATATAAATTTTATGTTTTAAAACATTAAATAGTTTTGAAAATTAGTAAATAGCAAGCAAATTTGAAAAAAAATATAACAAAACCATACTTCCAGCAATGCAAATGTGTAATTGAAAGTAAAATACTGATATATGTGTGTTAAGGACAAGCCTAGACATGGGTGAAGAAAAAATTATACTTTGAAATATAAAACTGAAGAAATTAATCTAAATGCGGCACAGAGAGCAAAGAAGTAACATACAAAAATTTAAGAGTCATGAAAGGTAGAATGAAAATATTTAACATATGCTCCTTCAAAATCCCAAATGTGAGGATAGAGAAAATATGGCAGAGGCAACAGTTTAAAAAGGAACGGCTGAGAACTGTTTCAGAATTGGTGGAGGACGCCAATGAACATATTTAATAAGCCCAAGAAATCTGAAGTGGGGTAAATAAAATCTTCCTGTAGACATACCACGGTGAAATCACAGAACAGCTATAACCAACAACAGTTCTTACAAGTAGCCAGCGAGAAAGCATTGCTTTCAAAAGAGTGTCGATGAAATAACAGCTGACTTCTCTAAAAGAGCAACAATTGATTTCTTATGACCAACGTACAAAATTCAAAACAGCATGAGAAAAAAATAATCCATTAATTCCAAACAATGAAGGAAATGAACAAAAAATAAACACGGTAAAGAAGGAATGAAAACAAAATATTAACTAATAGGAATGAATCAATGTCTCTTAGTAATTAAAATAAAAGTTAAATGGACTGATTTTCAATTCCCAAAACAAGGAGAAATGCTGAGCAGATTACAAAACCAACGATTCTTGGATCCATGAGAAGGGGGTGACAAAGGGAAAGCCACGGGGCCCAGGACAGGTGAGTATGAGGGGTCACGGCTGACCTGAACAGGAACCCACGAGCAGGAACCAGGGCCACGGAGGAAAACGCGAACGGTCAATGGCAGAGCGCTGGAGGCTCAGTGTGGACGAGCCTGAGGGATAAAAACTCCAGGGCACCCAGTCCCGGGGGCCGTCACAGTATTAGCAGGAGCTCTACCAGCTTCTCACAGTAAACACTGCAGGAAAATTCCCTCTTGCTTCTGGCTGGGGCAAGAGGAAAGAAGCTATTGTAAAAGACGCCAGAGCACGCCTTAACAAGACCAGCCCTCAGGTGAAAGTAGTTAGCCAGAGCCTCGCCAGCTGGGAGCTATATCAGAACCTAACTGACCTGAGCAAAGGGAAATGGCCAAGTCCAGGCCCCTCTAGCCTCCTTCACGTTTGTGAAGTTCACAGTCAGAGGCCCAGGCTCACTGGCGGACTGAGCCCCAGTCACATGACCATAGCACGCGCCCCCTCCACCACACCTCACACCACGTCACCAAAGGTATTTACAACAGTTCCTTTTACCCAGTATATTACGTCTATCAAGAAAAAAATCATAGGGCATACCAAAAGGCAAAAAAGCCACAATTTGAAAATAAAGGGAGCAAGCATCGGAACCAGACTTGGCAGGGATGTAGGAATTATCAGACTGGGAATTTAAAATAACTATGATGAATATACTAAGGGCTCTCATGGATAAAGTAGGCAGCATGAAAGAACACATGGGCAATGTAAGCAGAGAGATGGAGTCCTAAGAACCAAAATAAATGCTAGAGATTAAAAACACTGTAACAAAAATGAAGAATGCCTTAGATGGTCTTATTAGATTAGAAACAGCTGAAGAATCTCTGACCTTAAGAATATATTAACAAAAACTTTAAAAACCAGAAAGCAAAGAGAGCAAGGTCTTTAAAAAAAAAATGGAATAGAATATCCAAGGATTGTGGGACAACTACAGTAGTGTAACATATGCATAATAAGAAAACCAGAAGAAGAGAGAAAAAGGAACAGGAGAAATATTGGACAAAACACTAGCTGAGAACTTCCCCCAAATTAATGTCAGACACCAAACCACAATTCAGGAAGTTCAGAGAATAACAAGTAGGATAAATGCAAAAAAAATGAACCTCGGCATAATCAGTTTCAAATTATTGAAAATCAAAGATAAAGAAAAAATCCTGAAAGAAGCCGGGCCAGGGGTGGAGGGGAGGGAAACACCTTACCTTTAAAGTAACAAAGATAAGCATTACATACAACTTCTCAGAAACCCTGCAGGTGAGAAGAGAGTGGAGTGAAATGTTTAAACCGCTGAGAAAAAACAAAAAAACTAACCCAGAATACTGTATTCTGCAAAATGAACCTTCAAAACTGAAGAAAAAAAAAAGTCTTCCTAGACAAACAAAAATGAATTTGTTGCCAGTATACCTACCTTGCAAGAAATGTTAGAAGTTCTTTAGAGATAAGGAGAACAATATATTTATAGTCAGAATAATACAGGTCAGAAACTCAGATGTGCATAAAGAAAGCGTAAGCTTTAAAGAAATAATAAATGAAGATAAAGTAATTACTTTTATTTTTCTTATTCTTAATTGATCTAACAGATAACAGCTTGTTCAAAGTAACAATACCAACAGTGTATTTGATTACATATGCTTATATATATATATATATATACACACATAAATATATATATACTTCTGTATGCTTATATACAAGTGAAATGAATAACATCAATGATACAAGAAACAGGAAGGGGGAATTAGGATTATTTTGTTATTATAAAGTTCCCATACTACCCATGATGTAATGTAGTGTTATTTGAAAGTGGACTTGGATTACTTGCAAACAATAGGACAACCATTAAAAACTGTAAAAAACAAACAAAAAAACAAAGAAGTATAACTGATATGCTAGAAAGGAGCGAATATAGAATTGTATAAAATGCTCAAATAAAAGCACAAACGGCAGAAAAAGAGTGGAACCAAAAAAATAGTAGGAAAGAACAAGAGCAACAAATAATGAAACAATAATATTGTAGATATTAACTCAATTATATCAATAATCATTTAGAACATCAGTTATCTAAATGCACCAATTAAAAGACAGATTGTCAGAGTAGATCAGAAAGCAAGACTCAGCTACATGTCGTTTACAAGGAAACCACATTAAACATAAAGATACATGTGAAGTAAAAGTAAACAAATAGAGAAAAAATATACCATGATAACACTAATCAAAAGAGAGCAGTCAATTTATTAACTTCAGACAGAAAAGACTTCAAAGCAAGGAAATTATCACAGATAAAGAAGGGCATTACGTAATGATAAAGGGGTTAATTCTCCAAGAAAACATAACAATTCTCAGTGTCTATGTGCCAACAACAGAGCATCAAGCTACCAGAGGCAAAACTGATGGAACTGCAAGGAGAAATCAAAGAACCTTCTATCACAGTTAGAGAACTCAACACCCCTCTATGAGAAGTGGGCAGATCCAGCAGGCAGAGTCAGTTAAGGACACAGCTGAATTCAACCACACCATCAGTCAACTGCACATAATCAACATCTGTAGACTATTTCATCCAAGAACAACAAGTTATACTTTATTCTCAATTTCACATGGAACATTCACCAAGACAGACAGACCACATTCTGGGCCATAAAACACACCTTCACAACTTAAAAAATAGAACTCATACAATGTCTGCTCTCAGATCACAATGAATCTGAGCTAGAAATCAATAGCAGAAAGAAAGCTAGAACAACCCAAGTACATGGAGAGTATGCAATACACTTCTAAATACATTTGGGTCAAATAAAACCACTCTCAAGAGTAATTTAAAAATATTTGGACTAAATGAAAAAGAAAACACAACTTATCAAAATTTGTGGGGTGCAGTGAAATCAGTGCTTGGAAGTAAATTTATAGCAGTGAATGCATATATCAGAAGAGAACAAACTAGTGGTTACCGGTGGGGAGAGGGAAGGGGGAGAGAAAAGTTAGGGGTAGGGGATTAAGAGGTACAAACTATTAGGTGTAAAATAAACTACAAGGATATATTGTACAACACAGGAAATATAGCCAAAATTTTATAATAGCTATAAATGGAGTATAACCTTTAAAAATTGTGAATCACTATATTGTACACCCATAACTTGTATAATGTCTTCCAGTAACTACACTTCAATTTAAAAAATGAGCCAAAGACCCGAACAGGTATCTCACCAAAGAAGATATACAAATAGCAAATAAGCATATGGAAAGATGCTCCGCAATTGTATATCAGGAGAAATGTTCCACCTTGTATATCATCAGGGAAATGCAAATTAAACAACAATGGGATACCACGATATACCCATTAGAATGGCCAAAATCTGAACACTGACAACACCAAATGCTGGTGAGGATGTGGAGCAACGGGAAGGCTTATTCACTGCTGGAGGGAACGCAAAACGGTGCAGCCACTTTGGAAGACAATTTGGCTCTTCCTTACAAAACTAAACATATTTTTACCATATGATCCAGCAATTGCAGTTCTTGGTATTTATCCAGAGAAGTTGAAAACTTATGTCCACAACAAAAACCTGGACACTAATGTTTTTTTTTTTTTTTAAACCACACTTTTTGAGTCCAGACCCTTTTTTTTTTCTTTTTAGTTTATTTATTTATTTATTTATGGCTGCATTGGGTCTTCGTTTCTGTACGAGGCTTTCTCTTGTTGCGGCAAGTGGGGGCCACTCTTCATCGCGGTGCGCGGGCCTCTCACTATCGTGGCCTCTCTTGCTGTGGAGCACAGGCTCCAGACGCGCAGGCTCAGTAATTGTGGCTCACGGGCCTAGTTGCTCTGCGGCATGTGGGATCTTCCCAGACCAGGGCTCGAACCTGTGTCCCCTGCACTGGCAGGCAGATTCTCAACCACTGCGCCACCAGGGAAGCCCACTAATGTTTATAGAAGCTTTATTCATAATTGCCAAAACTTGGAAGCCACCAAGATGTCCTTCGGTAGGTGAGTGGTTAAATAACCTGGGGTACATCCAGACAATGGAATATTATTCAGTGCTAAAAAGAAATGAGCTATCCAGCCATGAAAAGACATAGAGGAACTATAAATGCATATTACTGAGTGAAAGAAGCCAGTTCGAAAAAGCTACATAATGTAAATCATTCCAACTATATGAGATTCTGGAAAAGGCAAAGCTGTGTGTACAGTAGAAAGATCGGTGATTGGCAGGGACTGGAGGGAGGGAGAGACAAAGAGGGTTTTTAGGGCAGTGAAAGTACTCTGCATGGCACCACAGTGATGGACACTTGGCATTATACGTTTGTCCAAACCCGTAAAATATCCAACACCAAGTGAACCCTGATGTAAACTATGGACTTTGGGTGATGACGACAGGTCAGTGTAGGTTCATCAGTTGTAACAAACGTGCCATCTGGTGGGAATGTTGATAATGGGGGACGCTGTGCATTTGTGGGAGCGGAAGGTACATGGGAAAATCTCTATCTTCTCAAATTTTCCCTGTAAATTTATTAAAAACTATTTTAACAAATGTTTTTAAAAGGTAAAGGAACTGAAAGTTTAAAAAATAAACACTTTCAGATAAGATTAAAAAAAATAAATCCAGCTGACTTCTGTTTTAGGGAGACATAAAATCATACATGAATAAAGGTAGAAAGCAAATGTGTATATATATATATATATATATATATATATATATATATATATATATATATATATATATATTTATACAGAGCAATGTGCTATATACATAGATATTTATATATAGGTAGATAGGTATAGATATAGATCTCGCCCCCTCTATATATAAAAATTTATTTATATTTATATATATATCTTTACTGTCAACCTTTATTTGCATATATATACAAATATTAATCAAAAGAAAACAGGTGTAGCTATATTAATGTCAAACAATGAGAATTTAATTCAAAAAACGTTCCAAGGAATAAAAATGTATACCACCTTATGTAAAAACATTACTAGAAGTATTTAAGTTCTCTGTATAATGATAATTCACCAGGAACATAAAATGATACTAAGTTTGTATGCAGCTAATTAGTCTTGAAACATGTAAGACAAAGATTGGTAATCATATTGAAATATATAAGTGCATCAAATCAACATGATGTACACTTTAAACTTACACAATGTTATATGTCAATTATATTTTAATAAAACTGAAAAATATGGTAGAAATACATAAAGAAATATACAGACCCAAAATCAGATAAAAACTATCAAGACTATAGAAGGTTATAGAATATATTAAAAATGGTTTTACAAAATGAGAATACATTCACTTTGACAGAAATAAAGGAAATGCAAAATAAAACAACAATCAGCAATTGATTTTACACTGACTGTAAAAAAAAAAAATCCAGTTGATATTATGTGAAACACCTACAACTGTCATATGCTGCTGCTGGGTGTGTAAATCAGTCAAACCACTTTGAGAAATGTTTGTGTTATAAAGGAGAGTTGGACATGTTTACAGTTCACAATTTAGCATCTCATCTCCTAGGTAGAGATCCCTACAGAAAATGGTGGGCAGTGTACCGCCGGAGACAGGTATTTTTATGATAGCATCAGTCAGAATGGCAAAGACTGGAAACAACCCAAAAGGCAATCAAAATTAAAGTGGGTAAATAATATGGAATCCATGTATTCAACAGAATACTATGCAGCAGTGAATAAAGTTGATAACAGCCATTAGCATTCACATGGATGACCTAAAAGATTAGTGGTCAACAAAGTGAGTTGTAAGAATACATACACTATGATTTCTTCTACATAATGTTTTAAATGTACAAAATTAAATCATACTTTGGTTAGGACTGAATAGGGATTTATAAAGATGGCAAAGACTAACGTGGAAAGCAAAGAAATGACTACTACAAAATTCAAAAAGAGATTTACTTTGGGGAAAAGCAACGGAGATTTAATCGGGCTGCTCAGTGAGGTAAAGTCTATTGGGTTGGCTGAAAAGTGCCTTTGGTTTTTAAGTAAAAATAAAAGACACATTTTTCATTTTCACCCAGAACTTTATTGAACAACGTATTCACCCTTTTGTTCCACTACCTTCTGCCATTTTTCAGGCAACTGCATAATTCCATCTTCCCAAAACGTTTCATCTTTCCAGGTACCTGTTACAGTCTTCCAGGGAATTGAAATTTTTGCCATTAAGAGAATTTTGTCAAGACCGAAATCAATGGAAATCCGAAGGTGCAATGTCTGGTGAACACGGCGGATGAACCAGAACTTCCCAGCCAAGCTGTAAGAGTTTTTGCCTGGTCATCAAAGAAACATGCGGTCATGCACTGTCCTGACAGAAGATTATGAGTTTTCTGTTGACTAATTCTGGACGTTTTTCTTCGAGCGCTGCTTTCACTTGGTCTAACTGGGAGCAGTACTTGTTGGAATTAATCGTTTGGTTTTCCGGAAGGAGCTCATAATAGAGGACTCCCTTTTCAATGCCACCCTATACACAATGTCACCTTCTTTGGATGAAGACCTGCCTTTGGTGTGGTTGGTGGTGGTTCATTTCACTTGTCCCACGATCTCTTCCGTTCCACATTGTTGTACAGTATCCACTTTTCATCACCCGTCACAATTTGTTTTAAAAACAGAACGTTTTCATTACGTTTCAGTAGAGAATTGCATGCGGAAATATGGTCAAGAAGGTTTTCTTTGCTTAACTTATGTGGAACCCAAACATCGAAGCGATTCACGTAACCAAGCTGGTGCAAATGATGTTCAACACTTGATTTGGATATTTTGAGTATGTCGGCTATCTCCCACGTGGTATAATGTTGATTGTTCTCAGTTAACGTATCAACTTGATCGCTATCAACTTCAACTGGTCTACCTGACCGTGGAGCATCGTCCAGCGAGAAATCTCCAGCACAAAACTTCGCAAACCACTTTTGACACGTTCGATCAGTCACAGCACCTTCTGCATGCACTGCACAAATCTTTTTTTGCATTTCAGTTGTGTTTTTACCTTTCTTTAAATAATAAAGCATAATATGCTGAAAATGTTGCTTTTTTTCTTCCATCTTCAATATTAAAACGACTACACAAAAATTCACCAATTTTGATAAGTCTTTTTTTTAAATGTATGCTGATATGACAGCTGTCACATACAATCTAACAAAATTGTTTCGAATGAAGTTAAAGACAACTAAGTGCTACTAGAGCCATCTTATGGAAAAAACTGAACGAACATTTTGGCCAACCCAACATTTCTTGGCCTGGGTGGTGGGAATGTGGGTGTTCATTGTGTTATCTTTCCTTAACTGTAACGTATGTTTTCACATACTCCTGTGCACTTATACTATATTTCATATATTGGAAAAACAATAAACCACTGAAGTAATTGCAATTGAAGATATTTTGCAGATCAGACAACATAAAGATCTGTTTTACCCTTTAGAGAAAAATATCAAAATATATTTAATAGTCTTCACAAGGAACATATGAAGCATAGGAAAGCATGGAATCAAAGGAAAAATAATTATTCCTTTTTCATAACTATTAAATCTAAACTAGACTATTACAATCATGAGTCAGCTGAACTGATAACTAGCTGGGGGGAAAAAACCCCCAATATTTTCACCCTCAGCAAGGATTCCTCACTGTTGGTGAAATGTTAACACCATTCCCCTGCAGGGTGCAAGAAAAGAGGTCAAACACTTTAGGAATAATCGAATAGTTTAACCTGTGCTAGAGGGGCTTGTTAAACAGAACTTGTCTGTGGTGAGAAGGTGACAGATTTTTCTGGAGCTCTTCCAAAGCTGTCAACTTATCAACTTAATTGGCCACATAATGAACTTCTTACTGTTGTCAAATGCTTGAGAAGAAGAATTTTCTTTCTCTACTGAAAAGCAAATAAACCTGTGGCAAAAGAAGTAAATAGCTACAATAATTAAATTATGAATAGAATGCTGTTTTTAAATTAATATTTTATCTGGTTGTTAAATTCATCTTTGTATCTCATCACCAGCAGATGTGAGGATTTGGGAAGATTAGCTTGTTTTACACAGAAAACTATCATTAGAAGATAAGTCAATTATAACTTGAAAGTAAGAGGCATTTTCCTGAGAGGATGAAATTTGTAACACATTGAACTAGTCAGATCCTCTGGGGCAGTCACAGTACAATCTTTCAGTAAGTGCTGCAAGGCGATAGTCTGTTCCTTAGCTTGTATATACACCCAAAGCTACTTGTAAGAGAGAGTCATAGAATTAAAAATAATAATGTTAATGTGATTCAGCTCATTCTCAAAATCATCTAACAGTAATTTGGTACAAAACTTAATTGTTCTTATATATGCCAATATAAAATAAAAAGTTTAAAAAAACTTAATTGTTCTTAATTTTAGAGGTAAGAAATCATTTATTTTACATTGAAATTAGTACAGTTATATGTTTAAAGTTAATCCATTGAGCTTAGGGCTATATTATAGTATTTGTGCTCAAAGTTTGGCTTTAGATTTTTAAACTACTGCAATCATAAGCATTTTTTTAACCTTTGCAAGATAACCTTTCATTTGAGGTCAATAATCAAATCTACAGTTTCCTCTATTTACATAGGGAGCTGAAAAGTAAATGGATTTAAAATATGCAAGACTCATATTTGCACTTTATCATTCATAACCTCAAAGGTATGATCTTGACCTACAATCAGACCACTCCAAGGAACAAGGCTAGGAGGTAGACCAGGAGTCTGAATTCAGAGAGAAAAGATTACAACTAGAGGAGATTCATCTCATCAAAGCCAACTTAGCTATACTGTCAGATTTTTAATAATTTATTTTTTCACATCTTTTTCCTCACAAAAGTGTTATTTGATGTTATTTAATTGAATTAAAAATGAACGCATTTGTCTATTCAACAAACACACATGGGCTGCCTACCTTGCACGAGGCCCTCCCCTAGGAACTGACAAAATCCCTAACTTCATAGAGCTTATATTTTAACCAGAGCAGATTGACCTAGAGGAGGAAAGACCGATACTCAACAAATAAAAAGGAGAAAACAGACAATAAGTGAAATGATTTTAAGCGCTATAGAAAAATTTGGAACCTGGTGTATCAGGGTTGCTGGGGTCCAGATGGCAAGCTCTTCTATGTGTGGTGGTTAGGAAACGCCTCACTCCTTGGTAACATTTAAACAGAGGTCTGAAGGATAAGAGGGGGTAAGCCTTGCAGACAGAGGAGGAAAGTTTTCCAGGCAAAGACAAAAGCAAGAGCAAAGGTATTCAAGCAGGAAAGCGCTTGGCATGTTTTAGGAAACTGTACTTGGGCCAGAGTGATGGAGAGCAGTGAGTCGGGGTGGGAGATAAGAAGAATATGGACAGCAAAATACTGACAGTCCTTAAAAGACGATGGTAATGACTTTTGTTTCTGCCCTGAGTAAGATGGGAAACCATCTGAGGCACATAACTATTCATTATTAAAGCAATCACTCTAGCTATTCTGTTAGGAAGAGCCAGGACTCACTGATGTATTATATGAGGGTAAGAAGAAAAAATAAATAAAATAAAAAGGAAGCAAGGATGATTCGAAGATGAGTTCTAAGGAATGAGCTTTGGGACTTATTACTTTGAAATGTCCTTTGGACAACAAAGGGGGAATGTTAAGTTGGGAGCTGGGTATACAAACGTGAAGTTAGGAAGAGAGGTCTGGCCTGGAGATATAAATCCATCAGTGCAGAGATGAATAGTTTAAAGCCTTGAAACTACAAACATCAACTAGGAAGAGTGGATGGAGAAGATAAGAGATCCAAGGGCTGAAAACTTCAAACTTTCAAATTTCAAAATTCAGAGGTCCAGGTGATCAGTGAGAACCAGCCAAGGAGACCGAGGTAAGTGGTCCAGAGGAAGATAAAGAGAGTATGGTGGTCCTGACGCCACTGAAGGAACACTGCTGATATGAGAATTTTTTTTTCTGTTGGAAACAGTAGCAAGTTGATGTCTAGTTATATTTTTAAAGATTGGTTTGATGGAGGGATATGTGTGAAAGCCTGTTTTGATTGATTTACAGTGGTGCCTGAGTGAACACACGGAGAGCTCAAGGCCACTGAAAGGAATTTCATTACGCAGTTGCCATGAGACCAGGGCACACGCACCATGCAGGGTCACCTGGGGGAGCGCCAGTCAGTCAGGAGGCAGAATGAGTGAGAGGAAAACTTAGTCCAGAGTCTTTATTGGTGTTTTCACAGGAAGGAATGGGTGAGGCTGGGCAGGTACACTGAGCAACCTTGGGATTGACTAGTTGGAATACTTTTTGTGGGCTCTGGGCTATAAGGATGGTCTCTAGCTGTCCAGTTCCTTGCCCAGTGGTAATTTAGGGCAAAGGAAATGCTGGCTTGGTGTGTGAGTTTGATAAAGGAAGAGGCTGGGGATATGGGCTCTGGGTTGGGTGGTCTGTATATGAAAGGCACTCATGGGGGAGTGGTTTGCATCTGCAGGAATCAGCAAACCCTGAGAGGGGCAGTTCCTCCCTGGGTCCACAAGGCCCCTGATTGTCAAAGCATCATAAGATACAGAAAGTAAAAAATATAATTAATATAAAGCTTCAGTGGAGTCTCTGAGAAGAGTCATAGGAGGGTGAGAACTGGAGAAACACTTTAGACGAAAATCTCTCTAAAGCTGGAACAGAGAAATGGGGCAATAGCTAGAGGAAAAAAGGAAGTGTATTTTTCTTACTGTGGGAGAATTTACATTCTGTTTCTATGCTGATGGTAAAGATCAAGTGAAGAAGGAAAAAATGTGATAATGCACTGATCCCAGAAGTGTATATGCTGACTTTGAATCACGGATAATTTATCTGTGATTACAGGAGGGGGGGCAGCGTGCATAGGCAAAGGTGCAGGAAGCTGAGTGAGTGTGAGAACAGATGGAGTTTTATTCTGATTGATTCTATATTCTCAGTAAAATTGGAGGTAATCTCATGAGCTGATAGTGCAAATTATAGAGGAAGCATAAGATTGATGAAGACAAAAGATATGACATAATTGTCTAACAGAGTGGGATAGCAATTGAACTTGGAAAATACATTAAGTTTGCCGGAAGACACTAAGAACCTACTTCTTATTAGTATTTACAGGATTGAAGTGGGCCATGTGTGTGTTTTTTCTTTACCTATATTTGGTCTTACAGATCCAGGTAAAAAGTTTGTGGATTAGTTGGATTCGACCAGATTTGAAGTTTTTTCCAAGTGAACAGAACAAAAGAATAGTGTTAAGAATATATGCAAGGAGAAGATTATGATAATGGGCCATTAAACCTGTCTGTGTGAAAAGAGCAGTAAAAACATGTGTGGCAAGAGAGACAATGAAAAATTGGATCACAGGTGACAGGTTCTCACGGGCTCAAGGAATCAATATTTATGAAGCACTTACCTACTATTTGTAACACCCTGCTAGTACTCTTGGAGATTAGATAATCAAAGAAAATATGCCCCCCTTCAAGGATTTTAGAATTTAATAGAGGAAAGAAGTATCATAATGTTTTGTTCATGATAAATTTATTGAGCTTCTTTTATACCACATGATTCTATGTATGTGTAGCTATGAAATACAGGAAAACATTCAGGTTTATTCATGTAAAAATAGTAAGATATAAAGCAACTGCCAAAATAGAAACAGTAAAATCACTTACCTAATTTAAGCATGAGGTATTTTTTTTTGCTTCTGGTTTTTATTTTTCCAGATTATATCAGAAAACACAGAGGGAAACAATATTCTCAGAGTATATTAGGCAACAGTGCTAGATAATACACTTCTGAAAAGTAGTAAAAACATAGCCCCGGTAAATAAATATAGTATGTTGATTTGGTTGATTTATTCTTTCTTTGTGTACTAGAAACACGAAAGGTTATCTATAAAATGTAATAACTGACTTGAATATAGTATCTGGTTTGATATATTCTCTCAGTCACTAAAACTATAGAGAAATCCAATCCTGAAATAAAGTTTTACTTTTGGAAACCAAATGTTTTTCTTTGTTTGTTTGTTTGTTTTTAACATCTTTATTGGAGTATAATTGCTTTACAATGTTGTGTTCGTTTCTGCTGTATAACAAAGTGAATCAGCTATCCGTATACATATATCCCCTCTCTCTGGCCTCTCCCTCCCACCCTCCCTAGCCCACCCCTCTAGCTGGTCACAAAGCACCGAGCTGATCTCCCTGTGCTACACAGCTGCTTCCCACTAGCTACCTATTTTACATTTGGTAGTGTATATATAAACATGATGTATTTTAAATCCATTAGACCTTTAATAGAAAGCGGTTTCCTGCCACAGATGGAGAAGCTTCTGTGCTCCTCCCCAGAGCATCCCCAAGGTGAATTGGATATACATCTTCAGGATCTTGGCTTATGTCTTTTTTGTACTAGAATCTCTCATGAAACCACACTCATGAGGAAGGAATGAGGGCTTAGATTGTGTCTTAATCTAGTTTGAACACTCAGCACCCAGGACAGTGCCTACCATATAGCAGATGATGTTAAGTATGGCATTGGGTAAAGGTAGCTAGCTTGAAATTTGGGAGGTAGTAACCTATTAACATCCACATCAATAGCAACGCATCAACATCAATTTGGTGGATGGGGTTAGCAGCAATCTTGCAGTCCATTCTCTCCCTTTACTAGAGCAATGCCCCTGGGAAAGACAGAAGGAGGGTACCTAGCAAATCTCCTTGTAAGCATGTTTATGGTCACACTCCTAAGATATACAGTGATTGGCTACTAAGAGAGTACTTACCTATGGAATGTTTGATCAGGATATATCTGTTTTATCTGGGACTGCTTAGGGCAAACGAAACCGGAATTTATGGATTTATGGGGAATAGCTTTCTGACAAATATTCTTTAACTTATATAAACATCTACATATAAAGTGAAGGTGTTTCATAACCAGAACATCTCCTTTTTTCATATATAACATATGTACATACACTACTTATATACTTCATATGTTAAATCTGAACCAGGGCATGTCCTACTGCTGCCTTAGATAGCTGTGCTGTCACTCTCTGCTTCCTGCTTTTCCTGTGCCTCACAGTTACAAATATCCTTGAAACTATTACTAAATTTTGATAGTGAGTGAAATATTTGATTCTTCTGAGGCTGATTTTAGAATCTGATCTTTTGAATTATCTTAATTATTTTTAAAGGCATGAGACTAAATGAAATCAATTGAATTAGATTATATGTAAGCATAAAACACTGAGGCTGGCCAAAGTTTAGAAATTAGAAATAGAAGGAAAATAACACTGAAAATAAATAATGAGATAGGAGGAAATCTGAGCATTAAGATATCTAAGAAAAGAATAAATGTTTCAGGTAGGAGGGAGTATCATTTGTGTGGGATGTTACTAACAGTTCAGACAAGATAAACGCATAACATGTTGCCTGGATTTGGTAACAGGAAAGTTATTGACAAAAGTAGTTTCAATGCAGTGGTAGAGATGGAAGCCAAAGAGGAATTATTTGAGGAATGAATGGCAACTGCGGAAGTAGAATGTATTAAATTTATCTGTGAAAGCACGTGGAGATATGCACTGTAGCTGTTAGGGAATGTAGTGCAATGATTTGTTTTAGGTTTTGTTTCTCTTTCCAGCATGGAAGATATAACAAAATATGATATAATGATAAAAGTGTTAGAAGGGATAACTCCAGGTGTAGGTCCCTGAGAAGATGGGGGGAAATGGGATCCAGACCAAGAACAGAGAGAACAGCTACCAATAGGAACAAGAGCATCATTTCCACTGAAACTGTACTTGTAGCAGAGAACATCGGTGGGTACATTTTACAGATTTCTTCCACGGTACTGGTAAGATTAAAATAATACATAGTCCTTGTTCTCTAAGTATTGGGTTGGCCAAAAGCTTCGTTTGGGTTTTTCATAACAAATACGGAAAAACCCAAGTGAACTTTTTGGCCAGCCCAATATTTCTAACTTAATCATCTTGGGCTGCTATAACAAAATACCATAGACCAGGTGGCTTAAACAACAGACATCCACTTCTCACAGCTCTGGAGGCTAGAGACAAAGACCAAGGCAGCAACAGATTCAGTTTCTGGTGAGAATCTCTTCCTGGCTGGCAGGTGGCCACCTTCTCACGGTGTTCTCACGTGGCATGGTGGAGAGAGAGCTCTTGTCTCTCTTGCTCTTTTTATAAGGACACTAATCCCATCACAGGGGCCCATCCTCATGTACACCTAAACCTACTTATCTCATCTAAACCTAATTATCTCCCAAAGGCTCTGCATACCAGGCCATTGGGGGTTAGGGCTTTCACATATGAATTTGGGGGGTGGGAGGGCAGGCACAAACATTCAGCCATAACAACTTTCATTCTTATAAATTTGGCAGAGAACTGTGTAATTACTGAACTAACCATATAAGTGGTTATATACACCAGGTGTACTACAGTAAGATTATTTTGCTATTTAGATTAAGTTTTAGGTTAAACTGAAAAGTTTTATTTAATTCTTTACTTATATTAAGTTATTTAGATTAGGCTTAAAAAAGTTTTATTTGATTATTTTGAAATCTAATTAAATTACATTAAGTATATTTACAAAAATAAAACCACTCATAATGTTAGTGTTTGTTGTTAGTATCAAACACTGTTACCATGCTTCACACATTATGGCTAGATCTGCAGATATTCAAATTTAAGTGTTGTATGACTTGTTTAATGTTGTGAAATGTCAATGTACAGCTGTTATAAATACTGAACTAATTAACGATTACCTCTGGAATCACAAATAGGAGTACAAAAAGAAGCAAGGAAATGGAAGCACAGCACTAGTCTAAAATGATATTTTATTACAAAGAATCTTGCTCATTTATGCACATGAGAGGAAGGACGTGACAAATTAATATTTCTTTTTTCTTGTCTAAGCCCTGCTGCTACTCACATTCCTCCCTGACTTCAAAGCAAGGTCCATTCCAAAGTCGGCAGTAGCATAACACACAACACTTCCCCGAATTGGGGTTTACCTGGTCTTTGTTTTGCGTAGAGAGAATAAGAGAAGGGTTTCCGTTTTCCTGGGCCAGAGGAGTGTCAGTCCTGAGAGCAGAGGGTTAGGATCTGTCCAAGTTCAAGGACAGATCTTCAGTCTGACAGAGGCATTTGTGTTCCTTAATAAGTTATTTTGTGTCTATTTGTGGCATGTAGGGTCCTCTGAGGTGTGGAGCCCAGGGCAGAGGTCCCCATGCCTGAATCTGAGAGCACTACGGATGAGGTATTCCACAAGCCTACCACCAGCTAAAAGGGAGACAAGGAAATCAGCGTTTCAATGGAGCACATCTCCGCCCTCCAACTCTCACCCCCCAAAAAATCATACTTCTGCTATCAAAGAGAACAAAGAGAATGAACACTGGGTAAGAAAATAAAGGTGTAAGCCACAGGGAAATTACAATCAGAGAATCTCCAGCTGCCCAAATGTGAAATCAACATAGCAAAAGACAAAATCTCTACTTTAAAAACTCAGCTGCAATTTGAACATATACCTGCTGTGTAGGCAGAATTCCTCCTAAGGGGAAAATTTCTTGTATGTTTAAGAGAAGCACAGTATGTTTGATTGATTCAAAAAAAAAAAAAAAAAAAAGTTACCTATAAACATAGACTAAATAGGATACCTTCAATCAAAGTCTTTATATGCATATTGAATAAAAGGAATAATTATTCATTTTGAATATTTGGGAGACAGGTTTTAGGACAGAGAAAACTGGATGGAAGAGAAGGTCCTCAGCACAGAGAACCTCAAGCCAGCTGCATGCCGAGGAAAAGAAGCCCAGTGATATGTCCTCTGTGATGGACACAGGTGAAGAACCTTTAGAAAGGGATGCCTCATTCAACAGTGCTTGTTCTAGAAGGAGATTGGCAATTGGGGTAACAAGAATTTGGAGTCAGTGGGAATTCAAAGCAACATGTAACCATGGAAACACAAATGCCCAGAGTATTTGGAATGTTTGAGAAGAATGTAGCCTCCCCATAATATAACACATGATATAGGAGTTCAAGCCATTCTATTAAGTTATTAAAGCAAAGTGGAGCCTCGGGGTTCAGGAGGAACTTGGAGGCCTCCAGCTGAGCAATATATGATTTACCCGAAAAGCACCTTTTAGCTTGAACTACACCACCAGCCACATGAATCCAAGCAGCCACTGAACTGTTTTGTGCCTCATTTCTTTTTATATGAAAGGATAATAATCAAATCTCCTTTAGAGGTTTGTTATAGAGAAAATGAGTTTCATTGGCCATACTGAAAGTTACCAAGTTAGATGGTGATTTGAGTAAAAATGGAATTTGTACACAAAAATGCAATTACCCCAGAGTAAACAAATCAACATTCACAGCAAAAGCTCAGCTGTGACATAGGATTATAAATGTTCAATTAATGATCACAAGTGTAAATGTTTATTTTTAAATATAAAAAATTGAAATATTTTGACAAAATGTTACAAACCCAAAATCAAATAGGTGGAAACAGAGGTGTTCGCCCAGCTACGAACCAACATTAAAGGATACTGTGGTTCTTTGGTCCCACCAAAATTTAAGTTGGAGATGAAAATCATCGAACTGTTTTGTAAGTTCTAATAGTTCACCCATTTGTTTCTGGCGAAAGGGAAGACCACTGGATCATTGTCAGAAGAATTAGGTTAGGATCATATATCCAGTGCACCCCAGATGTCCCTTGACCTCCACTAGCCTCCTGGTCCTTATCTGTAAAATGGGAACATTGGTCTTTCACTGACAGAGTTACTGTCAGGAGTAAATGAGACAGTGTATGTCAGAGTGTCCAGCATAAGGCAGTAATATAGTCAAGGCTCAATGCATGTGTTTTCTAATATACTTTCTATTGGAGTCATGTTATTTTGTTTAAGCAGCTTAGTTTTTACTTGGATATACCAGGGCATTGAATCAGTACTCAATCATCTTTTTGATAGTTTTTAGGAAAATTATGTTATTCAAGAAAAAAAATTCATGGAGTTTTTAGACCCTTTGCTTTGCAATATCTAATGATAGTGAACATTTAACTGTCATGTTCAATACTGTCTGGAAAATTTCTTGGCAGAAAGTGTATCACCTCATTAAGCAAGCCATTCTATCGCCAACATTTGATCCCAACAAAGAAATAAGCAAAAATAGAGTGCTGGAGTTCCTTACCTTCTTCCCAATATATATTGTTCTCAAGTTCTGGAAATACTGGCAGGCCCTGGTTTTCCTCAGGGAATCACAAAGTTGTCCTCAGGTTGAGGCTGCCTTTCTCAGCTCATCACTAGACCAGAAGAGGTGAAATGAGATATTAAAGACCCCTTTACTTTCTCCCTAGAGCAAGTCTAATAAAGCAGGGAGCTCCCCATACTTTTTGCACCAGTGACAAAGGCATCCCTGAAACAAAGCTCTTCCACATCCACCTCAAAGCCAAGGGAGCCACCAAGTATCCAAAGGCCCCAAAGAAAACCCTTCCCCAAGCTAAGGTCATGGTCTCTTTGATGTTCCTGGATTCAGACCGTGTATGTTCCTAGTCCAAACTGTTCCCTCTTCCTGAACTCTTCCCTCCTCCAAATTTTGAAATCATTTCTTTCTTTAGGAGGAAGGAAAAAATGTGCCACTTTTTCCAGGTCTTTTCTGGACAGTCACGAGTTCATCTCTGCCACCACTGTCCAGCGCGTGCCCCTTCCTCAGGTCAGGACCACGTCTCCCTTAGTGACTGACGACTTACATACAGCTTCCCAGAGAGGGTGGAATGTCAGCGATACACATGGCAATGGAGGTCCTGGCGAGGAGGCGGGGAAGCACGCTCCCAAGGACCGTGCTCTCCCAGGTGGGATACTGGCGTGTCTAAGACCTCTGGCTTCAGGGCTGCAAACAAGAAAACAAAGTGGGACAGGAGGCTGCAAAGGCTTCCACCATGCTCTGTATTCTTGGGTCAAAAATAAAATATCAAGATCAGAGACTAATGGCTATTTATGGCTATTTCAAATTTATACCGTCTTTAGAAGAAGAGACATAATTCTTTGGTAATGGCAGATTAATCGCAGAAATTAAAGAGGTAGTAAAAACCAAAAGCCATCTAATTTCAGCTTCTCATCCCAATTACTCTTCAAAGTTTCCTATTAGCAGGGTTTGACCCATCTCATTTTACATTATTCCAGCACCTCACCTCATCACTTTTTTTTTTTTGAAACTGTTTCTCATTTTAACATCCTCACCTGCAGCAAAATTTCTAATCTAGAGCCTAAAAATTTTCTTTTGCTTGGTGTCAGGCCGTTACTCTTATTTATGCCTCATTGTCTTTTTTCACACCAGGGGAATATAAATATAAAGTAGAACTTCAGGAGATGGCCAGCAGGTCGCCACCTGGTGACTGAAGACAGGGGACAGAGTTCTGAGCCAGCTGCACACTATTTTCCTTATGAAGTAGATAATAATACTTAAAGCACTGCATGTGTCTCATTCCACTCCTACTTAAAATTTCCAAATGCTCTCGATCATCCCCAGAATAAAGTTCAATCTGCTCTGCTTGGGATTCAAGGCATATTGCAAACTTGTTCCTAGTTCATGTTTCTAGCTGCGACTTCCACTATTTAATTATAAACAAGAAACAGACCAATCTCTTGAATTTTTTTCAAATAGTCTTTGTGGACTTTTGTTGTTGTTTAAGAATGTGCTTTTTCTGATTAAAATGTTTCCTCAGTTTTAAACATATACAGTGAATGACAAACAAAAAAAAAGAAAAAAGAAGGAAGCAAGGGAGGGAGGAAGGAAGGGAAGAAGAAAAGATAAGAAAAGGAAGGAAGGAAGGAAGAAAGGGTGTCAAGGACACAAACTGCCAATTAACAGTGAGACAGAAATGCTTAGCATGGCTATTAGCGGAAGAAATGTAAATTTTATCTCCAATAACATGCTACTTATTAAACTATCATATTCATTAAAATTTTTTAAAGAATGTTATTTTATAAGTATATACAATTTCTTAGCTAACACCTTATTAATAAGTAATTTGCTTATTTAAAATTTTTCCCATTGTGCTTTTTCTCTCATCTCCCTGGGATACCCTTCTATAACAGGAAAGTCTGAAAGCAGCAGTAGGTATGTGTGATGTGCCAAGCTGCCCTCCAGAATGTGTGAGTATCACCCGCACTCAGGGCTGCCTGCGAGCACAGTGGTGCATTATGTGCACTGCACAAAGCTTCCTGGCCAAAGAGAGTCTTGGGGGATAGGAGAGTGGGGAGGCCAAAATTCTGGCCATGCTTTACTCGCCAAGACCCATGCCCTATTACAAGTCTGGTCTCTTTTCGTCTTTGTTATTTTCATTCATAGCAACACTGAAACTCCCATCTTCTCCAGGGTCTCTGTATCAGTACTGGCTTCTGGGGTTGCAACATCAGAAGTGGAATCTCAGTTCTCATTGACACAACCTCTTATTCTCTTAATATAGTGAATAATGTTTATATTAGGAAACTAGTATGAAATTAATTTTGTATTCTAATTCAATTATATATTTTTCTTATACACAGCCCATTGTCCCAACATCATACATTGAATCATGTATTATTTTTAGAAAACTGCCTTTTACCATGCTGAATTTTATCCATATATGGTTTGATTGAATATCACTGTTATAATGTTTTATTATCCATTAATGACAACCCCACATCATTTTTCTTCTTTTAAAGAAGTTTTAGCCATTTTTACACATTATTCACATTATTTTTACTGATACATTTTGGAGTAGTTCAGTTGGAATTTTTATTGCAATTGTATTTATATTTACACTTAATTTTAGAAGAAATAAAATACTGTATTCTGTTTGCCTTCCAGGAAAAAAGATTTCCTCTCATTAAATTCTATTTTTATGACCCTTGGTGATATCTCTTACTTTTTTCATATAAGTCCTGTACATTTCTTGTTAAGATTACTTATGGGCCTTTTAAAATATTTTCTGTTTATTACTAGGATCCGTTTTTTATTATATTTTCTAAGAGGTTATTGCTGGCATATAGGAAAGTTATTGATTTTTAAATAATTTTCAACCAGGCTACTCACATATATATTTTTAACTATGTTAATTTTTCTGATGCTTGCCTTGGATTTTCTGAACATACAATTATATACTCTACAAGCATTGTCCACAGAGTGCAAATGCCTAGCTGCACTGGGGTGGGCAGAGCTATTACACATCCAGAAACTCAAATGCTGATCTTCCCTCACACATTGCAACTCCAACTTCTCCTCCCAAAGGCTAAATAACACAGCAGTTTTAGTGCAAAAACAAAACAGAACTCATGTCTGATGGCACACCTGTAATTTAGATTCACAGTAAGAACAGGTCTGGCTTAATGTAACTGTTGATAAAAGCCAATGACAAATAACTCGAGCTTCCACAGTGTGCTCAGGGCCACTTACACTCCGTGTAAACAAAGGAGTGAGAACAGAACAGAACAGCAAGTCGACGAGGTGCTCACGTCCTCAGCAGTATTCTGAAAGCACCTTCATCAAGCATAGGGTTATAACAACTGTTACCACAATTCTGTTAATAACATCACGTCCTGCTCACCAGTCATCCTATGGTACCCAGCGTAGGAGCAGATGCTGCAGGTAGGAGGCGTGGGCAGAGGTGGCCCTGTCCAGGGTGCTGAACCGCACTCCCCATCACACACTTCAGAGCTCACCGGAGAACATGAGCTAGCTGACCGGGAGCTATGTTGATGGATTACTCATCAAATCTTAGTACCAGCTCTTCAGCTGATCTGCTAGGTGATTTTGTGTTTCTCTGTGATTTTCATTATGTATAAACTATGAATGATATTGATGGCTCCGCTGTATTTGTAAACAATATTTTTCAAATAAAAATTTTTACCTTGGCATAGTAAGAAATTCCCACTGCACTTGTGTAAATTCTCATAAATCATTGCCCATGCCTCTGTTTTCAAACTGGACCACATCCTCATTTGTTTTCTAAGTACCTATTAGATGGAGCTCTTCAAGGGCAGAGATGGGCTCTTTCGATTTTTTGCATAGTATTGGAAACATAATAGGTGATCTAGGATTTTTGAAGAGAAAAGCAAGGCAAGACAACTCAAAGCAAAAGAAAATAAGGAAGCAAGTGGCTAAAAACTGGCCAGGTATACAGATTCAACAGGAAAAAAAAAAAAAGGGTTTTATGCCCTCATGCCCTCTTTTTTATCTTAACCATATTTACTTTGGGATATAAGAAATGAAAGAAAAGCATAGTTTCATGTGGTGATATTAAGCAGAGAATACAGCTAAAGCCTTTGGACAATTTCTCACACTGATCAGCTTGTGTATTTTCAGTGAGAGGCACGTAAACACCTGAGAGATGCCAATGACATGTGGAGGTCCTGAAAATGTGTTCTAATACAAAGTGTTTTTCAGTGACCTTGAAGGTGAGCATCCCTGTTTTTGAGTCAATCTTTCTCAGATAAATGACTCGCTAAAGCAGTAGGACCTTATGGGAATTTTAGGCTCTTGAACTGTCTTACCACTGATACCATAAACATCCAAATTTTAGCTGTAGAATTGGAAAAAAAAAACCGGAAGAAACAACTTTGGTAGGTCTGGAAGTCATATCACCTGAGCTTATAAACACGTTCACTCACAGGCTCATTTTATAGAAAGTACTACAAATGTGTTGCATACCCAAGCCCAGCCTCTGGATCCTGCTTGCTCTCACAGATGTAACTAACAGACAACATCTGAAGATGCAGATTGTGATTTAGGTTAAAAAAGAAAGAGATTTTATTACTAATCACGAATCTGGGTAAATTTTCTGAGGTAACACTTTAAATCCTTTCTTCTACTAGTAAAATCTCCACATCCTGGTTCTATTGGTCTGCTAGTTTTCCAGGCTCCTTTGGCATTTATTTTAGTTGTCTGAACACAGTATGTTCAGAGGACAGAACAGTCACTTAAAAGCACACAGGGAGACTGAATTTTCATCCAAATTTCTGTAGAGAATTACATTTGGTCTCCTTTCACTAGAGACCACGTGCCCTTCTTCAGAATCCACCGGCTAGTTTAAATACCATCAGGTTTGCCACAGAACACTGGGGTTTTATGAAATTTCAATATCTGTCCATGAAATATTTTCACACTGTCTATAGAGAAGTCCTGGTAAAGAGATTTGGGATCTTAACTTAAATCAACTTCCCTTACATCTCTGTCTCCACTCTTGTGTGAATATGTCTCCCCAAGCCAAAGCAGATGTTGCTTTACGGAAACATTTTGCATAAATATGTTATTTTCATTGAACAGTCAATAAATTCACTTCCTTATAGCAACGTTCCACCTCAGAATGATAAAACCCATCAACTCTCTGCCAATATATTTTTCATAATAAGTACATGAATAGAAACCATCCAAGATTAAATTTAAGTCTCAGGTGATAGCTACATCACTTCCAAAGACTTGTGATATATGAATGAAGCAAAAGATCTTTCAGCATCCAAAGAGAGCAGTTTTAACAAGGTCAGGATGCTTTATTGGTGAGTAAATCTGTACATTTTTGAGGCATAAATCTCAAGACACAATGTAAGCCTTTTAAGAACATTTCATATCAGTGTCATGTCCCCACTAAGGTAAACTGTCTACATTTTTTGTTTTCTCTTGTGTTTCGATAAAAACAAATACAGTAAGTCCCTTACATACGAATGAGTTCCATTCCAAGAGTGCGTTCATAAGTCCAATTTGTCAGTAAGTCCAACAAAGTTAGCCTAGGTGCCCCACTGACACAATCATCTATATAGTATGTACTGTAATAGGTTTATAATACCCTTCACACAAAGAATACATACAAAACAAACAAACAAACACAAAAAATAAACTTTTTTAATGTTACACTACCTTGAAAAGTACAGTAGTCCAGTACAATAGCTGGCATACAGGGGCTGGCAGCGAGTGAACAGGCACGAAGAGTTACTGACTGGAGGGAGGAGAGGAGGTGGGAGATGGCAGAGCTGAAGGATGGTCAGCAATACGGGATGGAGGGCAAGCTGCAGTTTCACTCACGCCTGACATTGATGGCGCAGGTTCTGATTCCTTGCTGGATTCAGTGCTATTTAATCTCTTGAAAAAATGATCCAGTGATGTCTGGGTAGTAGCTCTTTTTTTCTCATCATAGATGACACGGGAGCACTGGATTGCATTCTGAACAGCTGCTGCAACCTTTGTGTATCGTTCTACATTCGGGTCCTGTACCTCAGAAACTAACAGTGCCTCCTCAGATAAAGAAAATCCCCTTGCCATTTCCTGCGTCGTGAATCTCTTCAGTTCTTCAGTTACTTCTCCTTCCACTTGCTTCTAGATATTCTGGGCTTGAAATAAAGATACTGTACTCCTGTACTCTATACAGTACTGTACAGTAAAGTACATGAAAGCACAATCACTTGTAGAGGATGCACACATGCGACAATGTACGCCAGACACGTGAATTAAGTGATTGGACACGTGGCCACATGTTCACATCTTTGAAAGTTCGCAACTTGAAGATTTGTATGTAGGGGACTTACTGTAATCCTAGAAATACCTTCATGAGGTCATCTCCTATAATGGGGGGAGGGTAGGAGATTGGGACTGACTCTCTGGCTAGAAACAAACTGAAATTGCTGGATGAAACATAAAAACATCCTCTTAAAGGCATCAATCAGCTAACAAGATGGTAAGGAATGACTAGCCAGATCTGAGGGGCAAGTTTGAATCCAGAGAAAAGGGGGCCACTGACCATCCTTTCATCTGAAGACTTTACCACTTGGAAACTTTGAACTTTGGTTGGAGGGGGCATATGGAAAGAGGGAAACAGAAATCAAATCCAGGGTCTGCTTGAGGTGGAGGGTCTAAGAGATTTTCCCCATATTAAGCTGAGACCACAGTGGATAAACACTCCCAGGGCAAATCTGACATTCAAGTCAACCAGATTTACATCACCTAAGGGGCCCAAAACACTCAAGACATGAATTTAACTAGATTCCAGAAAGACTAGGTGTGGAACGTTAACATTGAAAATCTTTCTGAAAGCAGTGGTTTTCAAACTTGAGCATGCATCAGAATCACACCGAGGGTCGTTAAAACACATACTGCTGGGCTTCCCTGGTGGCGCAGTGGTTAGGAATCTGCCTGCCAATGCAGGGGACACGGGTTCGAGCCCTGGTCTGGGAAGATCCCACATGCCGCGGAGCAACTGGGCCCATGAGCCACAACTACTGAGCCTGCGCATCTGGAGCCTGTGCTCCACAACGGGAGAGGCCACGACAGTGAGAGGCCCGCGCACCGCGATGAAGAGTGGCCCCCGCTCGCCGCAACTGGAGAAAGTCCTCACACAGAAACGAAGACCCAACACAGCCAAAAATAAATAAATAAACAAATAAATAAATAAATAAATTTATATTAAAAAAAAAAAAAACACATACTGCTCGTCCTCAACTGCAGACTTTCTGATTCAGTGGGTGTGGGATGAGGCCCAAGAATTTACATTTCTAGCAAATCCTCAGGTGATGCTGATGTTGCTGGTCCAGGGGCCACACCTGTAGAACCACTGCTCTAGACGAATATACCTTTATCCTAGGCTTCAAATTATTCCCACAAAAAAATTTGCAAGGATATGGAGGAGTATATGATAAAAGATAAATAAGCACTCAAAGAAATAAATATGAGCAAAAATCAAAAGTAGAGCTACAAGACTTCAAATACTGGCATTATCAGTCACAGACCATAAAACTACTAGGCTTACTTAACATCTACGATTAAAAGAAATAAGAGTCAAGCTTAAAACATCTTTAGGAAATAAGCAACTGTAAATACTGATAGCACAGATTTGAAAAAAAAATTGCAAATAGATATTCTGGAAGTGAAAAAGAAAGTAAAGAGATGAGATTAACAACAGATTAGATGAAGCTGAAGGGAGAATTCGTGAGCTGGTAGATAGGTCAGAAGGACGAATCTAGGTCAGAAGTCAGGAAATTATAGTCCACAGGCAAATTCTGGTCCATTGCTTGTTTTTGTAAATAAAGTTTAATTGGAACACAGCCATGGTCATTTATTTACATATTGTCTATGGCTGTCAGGGCCTGAACTAGGATTACGAGAGAGTGAGATACCTAGGAGGCAAAATTTAAGAAGGCATTCACTATCAGGCAAATGCTGATTCTGCACTTGCCAGACTCTGAAAGTAAGTACTTTCTTAATTTAATCCCTTTGCCCTCTCTTGGCCTTGGGAGGAGGCATGAGAGGGTCTTTTGAGTGGTAAACATATGGAGCTGCTCATTTTTGCTGTAATAACTATAATTGTACAGTTTTCTGTATTTATTTCAATTTCAAAAAAAATTTTTTTTGAGAAATGCTCCTCTGCATCAGGTTAAAGAAGAAGTAACAATAAAAATTAGAACCATTTTAAACTCAATAATTATGAAAAGACTACCTATCAAAGTAAGTTGGCTGAAGTTAAGACAATAATGCATATATTGGCAAAGCAGATAAGACAGATATAAGCATACATGGGCATCTATGTTAAAAAGCAGCACATCCGATGAGGCAGCCATTCTCCTCCTGAGTATAAGCCTTCAGGAAACCGTGTCCTTGTACTCAAAGTTACATGTACGGGAATGTCTACAGCAGAATTATTATACTGTATAGCTATAAAAATGATTGCATTACAGCAAAAAGCAAAAACTGTGTGACTGAATCTCACAAACATAATGTTGTACAAAATAAGCAAAGGGAAAATAATATACACCATATCATTCCATCTATATAAAATTCAAAAACAGGCAAAACTAAGTCTGAGTTAAGAATTGCCTCAAGGTAAGGGGAAAGGGTTATGATCAAGAAGGTATACAAAGTGATTTTCTGTTCTTACAATAGTTTATTTCTTAATATGAGTGAAGATCATACAGTATTCGCTTTTTAATTATTTATTAAACTATACATTTATTTCATGCACTTTTCTGCATATATTTCAAAATTTTTAAAAATGTTTAAAAAAGAAAAGCCACATATGGGGATTAAATGGATAAAAGAGAATTAAGATAATAGTTTTTCCATTTAACTACAGACTTTCCTTATATTTCTGAAGTTGCATGCTATTATGGCGTCAAATCGTCTAACAATACACTGTTGACTGAGGTTCTTGAAACCAGCTTCTGTGAACCTAAAGGCTGTATACAGTGGTCTGCTGAATGGTTCATTTTAATAAATGTGGAAAAAAATCAGCTGCTACTATGGAAAATACAAAATATACACAGAAGTAGACAGAATAGTATAATGAAAATGTATGTATTACTCACCCAACTGCAATATTTATCAACATTTTGCACACGCAGTTTTACCCACTCTCCTCTAATTCTCCTTCTGAATATTCTAAAGGAAAACGCAGATATCATGTCATTCATCTGCAAATACATCATTATTTAATTTTAAAACATAAAAACAGCTTTTGATATCACCACCAGGGCACCATTATCACACCAAACGTTCCAATAATTCTTTAATACTATCAATATATGTTTAACTGTACTTTTTATCTCAACCATAATTTTATAGTTGTTTTCTCTGAGGCAGGATCTATATAAGGTCTATACTTTGCATTTCATCATACTTCTTCACTCTTCTCTGCTCTTCAGCAGCCCACTCCAATTTTTTTTTAATGCCATTGATCTATTGTAGAAAATACATCATTTGCATTGTAGAAGGTCCCATGTTCTGGGGTTGGCTGCTTCCTTGTAGTGTGGATAATCTTTTTCTTTATCTGCCTTTACTTTCTTTTTAGAAGTATACAAACTTACCTTTCAATCTTGTTACCATGTGCAGAAACCATGGCAGCAGCGTCATCTGCTAGATTACACATGAAAACTCACTTCACACCCTAAGAGAAATAAAGATCACTTTCAAAAACAGTCATTCAATTGACAATGGTCAGGTCCAAACCATCTATTTGGTGCAATAATAACTGCATTGCTACAGATCCAAATCTAGTTACAGAAAAGACTTCAGAATTAATAGGCTTTTGCACTCATTATGTTTAGGATAATGAACTCTCTTTCAATTAACTGCTATTCCTAAACCCTAAATCAGTCTCTTCTGTGCACTCAGGAAAGTCCCACTTACAGCGTGAATCCCTTATTTCATAGAGCAGAGTTTCTCATTTGTGGACCATGTACTGTGTCTTCGTTACATTCACAGGATACCAATTCTAGATAAATTGAGAAAGAGGATTATTACAAGCTTTTAAATAATAAAATTAATAACCAGATTTCAAGTTAACAATATTAAAAATATTTTGTGTCAGTGAGATGGATGATATTATTTGAAATTTTTCACCAACTTATTTGTATTAGGCCGAATAATGACTACCTGTGGATGCAAATCAGGTCCTGTATCCAGTTAATTACTTCATTTATTCTTTATTTCTACCAAATTGGAAATTCTTAACTTATATTAAGGCAACAAATGCAAGTCACCTAAAATGAGTTTGAATGTTTTGTGTTTCTGCCTTATAGTTCTAGATATTTGGATCGAACATGAAATATATCCAAACTACGGGGAGATTTCATATTAAATACGATGTCCTGTGTGCTGAAAGATGCTAAATTGATTACTACATCACATTCAAAAGCATTTGAATGATCCGGAAGAGGCAGAGTGGTAAATGTATTTATTTTAAACTCTTTTTTCGTATTTATTTATGGAAAACATTTCTTCGTGTTCTGTTGCACCATTTAAATTTGTTTTTAAAATATATCACAGTGTGTCAATGATTTCCTTATCTGACAAGTGAAGAAGAAAAAGAACCATACTCTTGGCAATTGAGCTCTATGTACCAATTTAGACTTCTTAAGAAATCTGTTGTTTTATCATCAATATTAACATCATGTTGTCACTAAAGTAATATATTCAGGCTATTCAAGTTACTATATGTATTTTTGAGATATGTCACAAAGCAAAAGTTCCTGAAATCAGAGAGATAGACCTTAATCTTTTATTGATGCCATGAATCGTTAAAGGAATCTTACCCCTCATTTGAAAAGTTCCCAGGAGCACCTCCCCCTTGACAACTAGCACACTTCCGAGGGAAAAAGTGAGTCTTGCTTTCACTTCTAGCCTGTATCTTTGAATAGCAACCTGAAAAGTGAGACATTCAATGGCCATGATTACTGACATTCACAATGTTTTCTCTTTACTTGAACATTAAATTCAGATTGGGCCTATTGCCAGTTACTGACTGAATATTTGACAGTTAGATGCTTACTATTTTATTTGCATATCAAAACCCTACTTGTGACAAATATAGTGATTACTCCTTGTTACTGATACCAAACACCTTTATCCAATCGTAGTTAAAAAGATTATTGTGTATTTCCCCATATACTAACTGAAAATGGATCACATCAGGACAGTCCTCCACTCATCAAGCAAAATATTGGCCATAAGCACAGGTGACTGCTCTTCCACAATGCATGTCATTGACACCTATCTGACTTTACCTCCCTCCACTGTCCCCTTGACACACGATGTTGCAGCCAGACAAGTCTTCTTTCTTTGGCACAGAAAGGTCCCGCTTTTGCTCTCCACGGTGCCTTTGCATGAGCTTGTCCCTTGATCCCCGTGGATAGAGGATTCTATTATTTCATACGGCTGCGTCCTCTCATCATCTTGATCTCAGTTAAAAGCCTCAGTAAAGTCTATCCTACCTTCTCAATCTGTATTACCACACTCCCGGTCACTTACCGCCACATCCAGAAGGGACAGTAAACAATTATTTAATGATCTCTAAAGCATGAGCACCAATCAGAAGGGATGCAAGCTGCAGACTACAAGCGTAGCTAGATGGTGCATAGTTGCTGAATATACACCCTGACAACATTAAGCTCTCTATTCTCTTCAGAGCATTTGTCACTTTGTGAAATTAATCTTGACTTGGCTGTTATGTGGTTCCTCCCAATGAGAATATAAGCTCTACAAGAGCAGGGCTTTCTTCACCACTGCATCCCTAGTACCTAAAAGTTTGTCACACGTCATCAATCAACAGGTGTTAATATCGACCTTGATAAGTGTCTGATTTTGCTCTTTGAATGATACCTCTACAGTTTCCATTTCTTATGTGCCATTAGCAACAGCATTAGATTATCACACATAGGAAAACCTTATTTTGTTACCATTCTAGGAAAAACTCAATGAGTTTTCCAAGCAGATTATTGAACTTTGCTTAAAATGAATGGTGCAAAAACACGAGTGGCTCCCTACCTTTGTTTGACAGCACCTGGCAGACTTGATTAGTTCTCACCAGTCCATGGACACTGCCCACTCCCACCAAGAACCACCAGGGGCCATGGACCACATGTTGATAAACACTTTTGTGGAGCAAAGTTTGACTTCAAGCCAATAAATGTCCAAATTTCCACTGGAGCCAAATTAGGGAATTTTCAACTAAATTTCATACTGTTTGTCTCATATGAAAGTAAAACCCAAGAAAATAGTAAGATTAAGTTTTTTAAAGTGGCATGGAAAAGACCATAAATATAATCAGAAGTTTCAGCCAAATTTCTAAAATTTTAATAATGATCATTACATTTACACTACACATAGGGACAGTAGTCACAGAATTTACCAAATGCTTATAATGTACCAAACAGTCTTCTGAATTTTCTTCATCCATGAAGTAAGGATAATAGAACCTATTCTAGGGGTTGTTGTGAGGAATAATAAGATACACAGGAAGAGTTTAGCACACTGTCTGGCAAGGCAGTAGATGCTCAATAAATACTGTTATTAATAATGATTTCAGCAATTTTAAAAGATGGATATGAAGTACAAATCCTAACATCTCTAAGAGTTTGTGACCTTATTATTCCAGGAATGTCCTAAAAATCGTCACACTCAAAAACTGGGTAAGAGAATGTCAACTGAAAAAGAAAAAAAAAAAGCACAGCCTAAAAGTTGAGAATTATGTTTTATTTGGCAGTCAAAACTGAGGACTTTAGCCCGGGACACAGCATCTCAGACAGCTCTCAAGGTCTGCTCCGAAGAGGTAAGGGAGGAGCCAGGATACATAGGAGTTTTTGCCACAAAGATCAGGTAATCTGAAAGTCAAAAGATGACTGTTAATTAAAGAAAACCAGACATCTCTAGTTAAGGAATTTAGCGCTTTTCTACGTATGGGAAGATGCAAAAGTCTGGGCTCATTGAAGTCATTACTTTGATCTGCACCTCAGCTCTCTGGGGCCACTGTCCTGTGCTTTCTCATCCTGAGTCCCTGCAGGGTGCACCGTTGGGGGGCTGCAGTGGCTGAGGGCTTGATGGCAGGCATCCTGTTTCCATCCTGAGTTCCCTCAGGGCTCACCGTCTGGGCTGCTGTAATGTGATGGCTTGACGGCTGCAACATCCTTTGTTTACTGATATGGCAGCAACATTTTTTTTTCATTGATAAGAAGGAGATCCAGGGCTGTGTAATAAAGTACCAGTCCCCTCCATCTTTCAGTATCCCTTAAATGAATAGCTTCAGGAGGAGAAGTCAGTTAAAAAATTTATAGCGACTGTGAAAACTCTTCTTCCAAGCTCACACCCCAAAACGCCAAAAAACAATGAATATAATTATGAACATATATGACATCATTACAGAGTTCAAGCTTGCTCTGCTCACCCATGACAGGCCAATGAACTGGAGACGAGGTGCTGAGGCAGGGAATGCGACTTTATTCGGAAAGCCGGCAGACAGAGAAGATGGCAGACTAGTGTCTCTGAAAAACCATCTTCTCTAGGTCTGGATGCCAGTTTCTTTTATAGAATCAGAGACGGAGAGGAGGTGAGGAAGTAAAGTAAAAGGGCCATCAGTCTTGCAAAACGTCTCCTGGAATGACCAGCCTCGGTGAGGGGATGAATTAGTTCCTTTTTTCTTGCAGCCATTCACAGGTGGGCAGGGTTCCCTGAGGCAGGGCATTATGTATGATTATAATAACAAAAGCAACGAAAAGCAAAGGTTAAAGTCAAAGAAACAGATCCAACATGGAGTCCGATTTAGCACTTCCCTGTTACAACATGAATATAATTATAGAATTATGACGCTCATGGGGGTTCATAGTGCAACATCCTGCTTTCACAGATGAGGGACATGCATCTCAGAGGGTACGCTATCAGCCAAGAGTCCTGCAACTACATTCATTCAACCCAGTAATGTCTGTTGACTGCTTACTCTGTACAAGGTAACCTCCCTGATATTACAAGGAATAAAACATTAATAAACAAAAAACAAAACATAAGGGATAAATTCTGCCTCCAAGCAGTTCACAGTAATGGGAGAGGTGAAAACACAAGTATCCAAAAAAATGACAATAGAATACATGATACAGACTCTCACCGGTAGATAAAAAAAGAGATTGCTTCTGCCTTGATGCAAAACAGAAAAAGGATTATTCCTTTAAATAAGCTTGTGGATGAGCCTTGAATGCTGTCTTGGCTTTCACCATGCTAGGATGAGAGGTGTGATGAACCTTCTAGGTGAAAGGATCAACAGAAGCAAAGGTAGCAGGGGAAAATTAAGGGCAAATTCAGGGGCCAGAGAGCTGTCCAATGTGATTGGTGCCTCGGGTGGAGGAACGGTAAAAACTGAACACAAGTCTGTAAATAAAGGTTTGGACTGCACTGTAGCCAGCCTTAAACATCCAACCAGAGGAGTTTAAACTTAATTCAGAAAGCTGAGAAGACACCACAGGCTCTTTGCCAGGAGAATGGCTTTATATAAACTGTGGTTTAGGAAGACAGATCTGTAAATGTGGTGAGGAATGATTTACATCAGGGAGAAACTAGAACTGGGGAGATGAGTTTATTTTGCTGTAATATAGATCAGAAATATATCCTTTAGCTAGCATACTGACAGAGGGCATGGAGAGAAGAGTAAAGAAACAAGAAAACAGTAGCAGTAGAGATGATTGTGTTTGGCAACATATTGCATTTAGGATTAAGAGTCGAAGATAAAAGAACAGACTAGATAAGACCAATAGCAAAGAAAAAGCTCCTCTGGGTAGAAAAGATGAATGGTTAGGTTTTTGGCCTTAAGGCTGATGTCCTGACAATGCATTCCATTCATTTAGGGAAGATAAACAAAACAGTGCAAGCTGGCAAAAGCAGATCCAGGACTTGGGGAAGAGACTGAAGTGAGAAAGCTAGCTTTTGGAGTCATCCACATGGAGGTGAGCTGGGAAGCATGCTCATGTGAATTTCTCTCAGCCATAGCAGATAAGGAAGAATGAAAATTTGCCTCTCCTGACTCCTAGTGAATGTTTTTCCCACAAAATACAGTACTGGCTAGTGAGCTGGCATGGCAGGAGAGGCCAGACTCTTGTTTTGCTGGGTGATGGTACAGGATGTAGAGATGGTGTGAACAGGCACCTGACTTGTGAATCCTCAGAACTGATCTGGGAAAAGCTGCCCTCTTCAGGCCCTCATTAGAATCAAATAACCACTGAGACATTAAAAATAATGAAACCAGGGGACTTTGAGCAATATGTCTTGCTGGATTAAAATTCAGTTACTTTTACAAAACAAAGTTACTTTATTATCCAAAATCACAGAAGCACAGAGCTATGGGAGCTCAAATAAAGTCACTAACCCTGAATCCAGAAATTCAAGAACCAGCTAGGGCACACGCATGCACGCACACACACACACGCACGCACACACATGCACAAGCAGACATACACATACTCACCTTGGCCCTTAGCTAATAGGCACTTTTAATCTATATTTTGCTATAGGAAATAGTAAAACATATGCAAAAGTAAGGACAGTAAAATGAACATTCTTGCACCTACTATCTTGCTTCTATAATTACAACCTCATGGCCAGTCTAAGCTGATGAACTTTTAAATTCTTTTACATTTTAAGAGGACACTATAAGGACTTAAAGAGTTGTAAAAAAAAAAAAAAAGGGATGAAAGTATGCAAGAGAATGGAAGTTATTTCATGCCTACCAATGGTACATATTAGCTTCCCTGGGCTGCAAAATATAAAACAAAAAGTTGCAAAAGCCTCTTTCAAATATACATAGAATGAACCATAAAGAGAACACAGAACAACTGGATTCCACCCTCACAAAAGACCAATAAAATTATAAGAGCTTAAAATCTCCCGAGAGAGTTTACATAAGCCCTAAATAATTTTTGATTACAGTATAATTTAACACTGGAATGGGATTCTATGGGAAGCTGTTAATTTCCATCTGCGATGATCATTAAAAATATCATCAACATCCATTTATCTTTGGGGCATGGAGCCGTCAAGTAAGTATCTTTCTATATTATTGATTTATTTGTGTACTAAGTCAAATCATACTGTATGGAACTCAAGTAGTTATACTAAATTCTAAGTGATTTAATCAATTTTCAAATGCAGAAGGGTGTTACTATTTCGAATTTGGTGTAAGTGTAGTTAATTTGCTAAGGATTTGCACACAATGCAGTGTTGTGTTTTTAGGGGAAAAAACCCAGCAATCAATAATCTCATCAATCTTTGTTAATGTAATCATCTTACAAAACATACAATTTAATCAGTTCCGATTATTAAAACAACTGTGGGCCCCAGTGATATCCCTTAATTCTGTACAAGGAAGGGCAAACCATCCACCGCTTTGCACCTAACTCTCCAGATGGTCCTTCCAGCTCAGGGAAAAGTAACTGAGTTGTTAACTGGCTCAAGAATCATCTGATTTGTATCACTTTCCTCCCCTTTATGCAACTTTCTTTGATCTTCAACCACTCTCAGATTAGCAAATACTACTTTACACAGATTCTCAAGATATACAAATATACATTCTGGTAAATCTACTCTTACCACTTCTAATTATCATTCAATCACTTGAAAATGTTTTCTTTCTTTCCTTCTCTTTAGACATATTGTGAGTTTTTAAAAAACTATTTCAACTATGGCTAATAAATGTTAGTGTGGTAGTAGGTCTGTACCTGCCTCAGGAATTTTGAAAAAAATTATATATAGTAAGGAACAAATACCATCCCCTGACATGTTAAAATTCCGCTGAAGTTCCCTTTAAAGTTACTATCCTTACCATCCTTTGATAATTAATCTGCTTTTCCTCAAATGCCAGCATGTGAGAAAAAAACTCTTAATTTGTATGTTTATCCAACTCTGGTGTTGACTAAGACCTAGGCACTGCTAGGCTAGCAGTAAACAGTGTTGAGCAAAACCAGATGTGGCCCCTGATTTAATTCAGCGTGGGACACTAATCAAATATTCTCATCTTGGTCCTAATCTTTAAAGCAATGAGAATCCAATGAAGAGCGTTATCTGTGAATGCGTCCGTGTGTGTGTGTGTGTGTGCGGTGTGCACATGTAGAGAAGTGTCACATTCACATTTGCGTTTGCGTTGCCAAAAGATCATACTGGTTTCAAGGTGGTAAAATCTTAAAAATAATTTTTATTAATTTGTACTTTTTTGTTTTATCACCAGCACTAGAAAATATGTTCTCTTTATTGTGAATATAAAGTTTTTATCTACATATGCACAAATTTGGTTTATCTGAGCTAGTCTAGAAATCTAACCAAAGCTTTGAGCAGTTTGCAAGACACAGTGCCATCCAACTACCAAATATCTTGTAAAAAGACTAGAAAAATAACCAGTCATATATATGCACCTGCTATTTCTTTCTGGCTATTTCTTAGATACTTGTATAGTCCTCAGATTGTAGGACCGTAATTCAAGAATGTGGTTTCCTGACTCTGTCATACAAAGATACAAGTATTTATTACTTTTTGGAAAATTAGTATTCAATTAATCCAAATGACTCTTGCTTCCAAAAGAACATGCCTATTTTAAGACAAAGAGGACCAAAATTTAGCATATATACGCACTATACGTATGACGAAAAAAATAACTACTCAACTTTTGTTAAGTAAACTAGTTATGGAGCCTATAAATGCACACAATTATCTACTCTATTAAAATTGCTAAGTTGTTTCCATAGAAACTTGGAAACTCGGCACTGTAAGTTCCTAGAGAAAAGATTGCATTTTATTATCATTTCAGGGCCTAACAAAGGGTTTAAAACAGAGTCTTAATATTTCTTATTTTACCACATAAAGTGTCTTTCTATTTTTTATAAAGTGTCTTTCAAAAGTCTATTTTAATTACAACTTCAGATTTAATTGTATTATGCCCAAACTAACGTTTTCCATGAACAATTACTTAATTATCTACTTAAAATAGATAATCTGAAGTAAATTTGAAGACTGTTCAGTCAGATATTTTAAAAATAATGAGCACTTAATATTCTTGTTTATCTTAAAACATAATTGCATTTATTCGAATACAGTGAAATGAAAACAAGTGGATAGTTTTTAATTAAATGTCATGACCTCATTACAGAGATACCTGCATCCCAGTTTGCCCAGAACTGGGGAGTTTCCAGAGACATGGGATGGTCAGTGCTAAAACTGGGACACTCCAGGCAAACTGGGACTTCAGTCAATAAACACTGCGGTACATAACAAGTAAGCGTCAACTGCCCTCAGTGTTTAAGTACGACTGTGATTTTCCCTGTTTCGTCTGTTTATTTAATTGTGAGTTTCCCAAGTAAGAGTGAAAAAGTAACACTAAATCGTGACCTGGGAGACCCCAGGACTCATTCTTTGAGGCTGCAATTTGTTCAAGCTTCAGTTGGGTCCCAGGTTTTGGCCTGATTGCCTGAGTTACTCATATTTTCTTTTCAGAGACTAATAGTCTCTGAAACAATAGTAGGACTTGAAAATACTATATGTTCATTCTCATCAAACAAGTTTTAACAGAATGCAGGTGATACATCTACTGCTTAAAGGGCCAGACGAATTTTCCATCTGGTCTGGCTTCATGACAGAGGAGTTGCTGGCGTGCAAATTTCTTATCACGGAACAAGCTAAGAAGATCAGACTTTCCTATCTTCTCCTACCACTTGGAAACAATAATTAAATGGAAAGTGTTACTGATACACTTGGCTCTTAGAATCCACAACGCTCACAATGAAATGAAAAGAGAGGTAATAACAGGAACGCACTGAAACAAGACAGGAGAGAAAAGACGATGAATGTATACATATATCCCCATATCCCCTCCCTCTTGCTGGTTCACTTTGTTATACAGCAGGAACTAACACAACATTGTAAAGCAATTATACGCCAATAGAGATGTGAAAAAGTAAAATAAAATAAAATTGTAAGACTGAAAAAAAAAGGATAATGAATGTATTTTCTAATCAATAAGAGTAAGAATGAGAAACTAAAAATTTCCAGTTTGATTCAAAATAAGGTTTGAGCTACATGTAGGCAGGGGAAACCATGCAATTAGGGGGTGAGAGTGGTTGCATATATTTGATGTTTTTAACAAATTTTTTATAGAGAAAGTTCATGGCTTTATAATGAAACAGAGTCATAATAGGCTGAGACAACATCCAATAAAAACTACTTAGACTGGAGCCACTAAATCCTTTCTTTTTTTAAGCTGCATTTGGAGTGAATTCCAGTTTTATACAGATTCACTGAATATAATCAAAACAAATAGTAAATTATCGACTGTGTTTTCTAGTAACCACGAACATTCAAATGGGAGCACCCTTTTTTTCCTTTTTTAAAATGAAAATTAATCAGAACAAACCAGGCGCTCTCAACATAAGGACCTCACTCTCAGCCATGGAACCGCTGATCCAGGAGAGCCTCGGACAGTGATGCCAGGGACACAAGGTAGACGGTCTCCTGAATGTCACTTTGTATATATGATTTGAAGAATGAGCGTGGTGTCTACATTTGTCACATTTAAATGCCAGATTGGTGTTATCAGATGTGACTGAACTTTTCAAGGAAGCAGAGGGATACTGAGGGATTTAGAAAGCTGCACAGATACGACTAGGGAACTTAATTATAAATAATGCAATCTGTGTATGTAAATACCACAGAAACATGTGTTAAATTAAATCACTGGTAACTTAAAAGTTTGTGCTTCTTCAACACTGTCCCACTGGAGTACTTCATGGAAATATGTTAAGTTAAATGAGGAAAGAGTGTTAGTCGTAATGCCCTTCAGAGACTTAAAAACTATAAAAATGCTTTATGTCACTCTAAACAAGGACTTGTCAGCAATGCAAGGCTTACATTTTGCCACAATTTACAATTTTGAAGCTTATCTTTCACATATCAAAAAGCAATTCTATCAGCTCAATGCAATGCGTAATTAAGTTCTTTGAAAAACATGCTCTAGGATGGGCACAATTTGCTCAGTACTCAGGAAGCAAAAATCTAAATAAAATGTAGGGGTATTTTTGAGAATAAATCCAAAAATGCATAAAAAATCAATCGAACACAACTAATGAGCTACTCTTAAAGGTTATTCTTCTATTTAATTATAAAATCGTAATCCTAGTTATGTGAATGCTAAGAAGCGTGGATATCACTGGAAGAAAAAAAATGTGGTATTTAAAATGTCAATAACAGGGTTTTGGAAAAAATGAAGATTGTCTTAAAAATATCCACTTGTTATTATGTAAGCAAAACAATTTAATTATTAAGCACTAGCAGGTGAAAACATAAGGAAGGCCACATCTAAAACATAGTTTGTATATGACCTTTGAAAAATGAAAGTTTGGAGGCACCTTATCCTCAAAAAGATGAAAATTTGGAGGGTACACAGTCAAGAAGTTGTGATATTCAAAACCATGGCTTCTAATGATTTATATTGTGTCCAATGGTATGTTCATATTAATTTTAGTAGAAAAATGCATGTAATGACAGTTTAGTTAATACAGATGCCATTTTAATACAACTTCATGAGTTATGAAAAAATGAAGCAACACTGACTGATATGAGAACTTTCTGTGCCCCTCTGTTATTCCACCCTGTGGAAAAAGCCCAGCACCTTGACCAATATCGATTAACTGCCACCATCTCCTATGATGTATATTCAGTGATGCACTTAACATAGGTCATCAGTCAGTTTTATTCCCTCCAAGACAGACTACCTTCAGGAAGAATCCTTAGGGATCATCTGGTAACCTCCTCCTTTTTCAGGCGAGGGAGAAATACACACACACACACACACACATCGCAAGACACTGTGTAAAATTGGTGTTAATTCTTGAAACATTCTTCAGTGATGCCATCTGGGCCTCTATATTTCTTTTTCAGGAATTTTTAAGTTACAAAGTCAGTTTTCTTAATAGTTATGATGCTATACAAATTATCAGTTTTATATTGAATGAGCGGTAGTAGTTAGGTTTTTCAAGGAATTGGATTATTTATAAAAATTGTCAGATTTGTGTGTATAAATTGGTTTGTAGTATTCCCTTATTATCCTTTTAATGTCTGATGGGTCCATAGTGATATCCAGTTTCTTTCCTGATATTGATGACTTGTATCTTCTTTTTCTTTGTCAGTCTTACCAGAACTTTATCAATTTTTTTTTAATCTCAGAGAATCAGTTCTTTGTTTTATTGATTTTCCCTATTTTTTTTTTGTTTTCAATTTTATTGGTTTATGCTATTATCTTTATTAGTTTTTCCTTGGTTTGGGTTTATTTTGCTGTGATTTTTCTACATTCTTGAGGTGGGAGCTTCAATTATTGATTTAAAACTTTCTTTTCTGATGCATGCATTGAGTGTTATAAATTTCCTTCTCAGCACTATTTTAACTGTGTCCCACAAATTTTGAGGTGTTGTATTTTTATTTTCATTACCTTGACACTTCCTCTTTCACCTATGGATTATTTAGGAGTTGTTTAATTTCTAAGTATTTGGAGAATTTCCTGTTATTGATTTCCTGTTCAATTTTGTTGCAGTTGGAGAACACAATCTGTATCTATCAATTTTCTTATACTTGTTGAGTTTTGTTTTATGGCCCAGGATATGGTAAATCGTGATATACATTCTGTGGGACCCGAAAATAATGTGTTTTGCTGTTGTTGCATGGAGTGTCCTACAAACGTGTATTTGATTCTTTTAATTGATAATGAGTTCTTTCATATCCTCACTGATTTTCTGCTTAATTGTTCTAACAATTGTTGAGAAAAGAGTATTAAAGTCTCAACTATAATTATGGATTTGTCTAATTCTCCTTTCAGTTTTATCAGTTTGTGCTTCACATATTTTGTAGCTCTGTTGTTTGGTGGATACATATTAAGGATTGCTATGTTTTCTTAGTAGAGTAACTCTTTTATCATCATATAATATCTATCTCTCATGAGTCTTTGCTCTGAAGTCTACTTTATCTAATATTAATATTGCCACTTCTGCTTTTCTTGATTAATGATTACATATCTTTTCCCATCACTTTACTGTTAACCAGCCTATAGCATTATAACTGAAGTCAGTTTCTTGCAGACAGCATATAATTGGGTCATGCTTTTCAATCCACTTTGCTAATCTCTGTCTGTAATTGGTGCATTTAGACCATTTACACTAAATGTAATAATAGATATGTTAGGGCTTAAGTCTGCCATTTTTTATTTGTTTGTTTAATGCTTGTGCTCCGATTTTTATTTCCCTGTTTTCTTTCTCCTGCCTTACTATTGGTTACTTGAACATTTTTAGAACTCCATTTTCATTTATATGTAGTATTTTTATTGCATGTCTTTGTGTAGCTTTTTTGGTGGTTGCTCTAGGTGTTGCACTGTATATACATAACCTATCACAGTCTACTGGTGTTATCATTTTACCAGTCTAAGTAAAGTGTAGGAAATTTACCTTCCTTCATGTTCTTTTACACCTCCCCCATTTAATAAAATCACTGTATGAAGTATTTTTTCTAAAACAAATTTAGAACTACATCAGACAGGGATACAATTTTTGCTTCAATCACCAAACATAACTGTGAAAACTTGAGGAGAAGGAAAGTTCGTTGTATTTACCCATATTTTTGCTTACTGTGTCCTTCCTTCTTCCCTAAGGTTCAGAGGTTCCTTCTTTAACCATTTCCTTCCTGTTTAGAAAAGCCCTTTAGTCATTATTCTAAAGTAGTTCTGCTGACTACAAATTCTCTTCATTTTTCTTCACCTGATGCCTTGATTTCTGAAAGATATTTTCACTGGATACAGAATTCTTGTCAGTTTTGTTTTCATTCAGCACATGTGCCACTTCCTCCTGGCCTTTATGGTTTCTAACAAGAAATTCCCAGTCATACAAATTGTTTTTCCCCTATAGGTGAGTCACTGCTTTCATGATTTTTTTCTTCTTCTTTTCCGGAAGTTTTACTATGATGTACCTTGGTGTGAGTTTCACTGGGTTTATGCTATTTGGAGTTCACTCAGCTTTTTGAAACTGCAGGTGTATATCTTGTGCCAAATTTGGGAATTTTTTAGCCATTACTTATTCAAGTGCTTTTTTTAAGTTCTACCACCTTTTGTTTCTCCTTCTAGAACTTCAATGACAAAGATGTGAGACCTTTTGTTATAGGTTGACAGGTGCCTGAGGCTCTATCCAATATATTTTTCAGTCTTTCTCTCTACTATTCAGATTGGGTAATTTCTATTGTTCTAGCTTCCCGAGTAATTTCTATCATTCTAGCTTCCAGCTGCATGATTCTTCCATCTGTCCCCTTCATTATGCTATTCAGCCCATCTGTGAAGTTTTTTAAAATTATGTTAATGTATTTTTCAGTTCTAAATGGTCCATTTGGTTCTTCTTTATGTCTTCTATTCCTTTTCTGAGACTTTTTATTTCTTTGCTGTGATTTTCCATTTTTTAATTTATTTCAAATGTGTTCACAATTGCTCCTTGAAGCACTTTTTTTTTTTATGAGAACTGATTTAAAATTGTTGTCAAATAACTCTAACATCTCTGTCTTCTTGGTGCAAGCATCTATTGATTATCTTTTTTGTTGTTGTTCTGTTTGAGATCTTCCTGGTCCTCAGAATGAGTGATTAAAACCTGGACACTTGGAATACTATGTTACGGACATTTTGGGTACCATACTTGTATTTTAGCTGGCTTTCCTTGACTCCATCCTGGCAGGTGAAGGAGGATGCCACCATATCACCGCGTGAAGTGGGCAGAAGTCTAGATTCCCAACGTAACCTCCAATGATGACCACGGTAGGGGGCTCCTCATCACTGCTAGGCAGGAGTAGGAACTTTGATCACCTGAAAGGCCTCCACTGATAACTTTCTGGCTGGAAGGGGCAGGGATGTCTTGTTACTTCCCTACACAGCCTGTACTGACACCTAGGGGAGCAGAAAGTTACCTAGTGACCAGTGGGCAGTGGTGAAAGTTCTGACTTTTCACCACACCTCTTAGGAAACCACTTCTCAAAAGGGCTACCTCATTACTGCCTGGTGGGGGTGGAAGTCCAGGATCCCCATGTGGCCTTTACTGATGCTACTGGGGATAGGGTACTGTTACTGCTCTGTGGGAAAGAAAGGCCCTGCTCCCTCCTAAGCCTTCTCTGACCACTCCAGGGGGCAGTGGGCACAGCCAGCGAGGATGGCAGTCTAGGCTACCCACTCAACATTTAATGGAGCAGGTGGGGATAGGGCCACAGTTTCTCTCTGTGGTGTTTGTCTAGAGCACAGTGGTTACTGTCTAAAAGCTTTCTCTTGCAAGAATGCCCCTTTTACTGGTGCTTTGCCAAAAGGGAGAAAGCTTATGTTGGGGCTTTTTCTGGATTTCCAGCTCCAAGTTTAGGTTATATGAGACAAAAAGAAAACCCTGGGGAACTACCTACCATGTCATTTCTTAGGACCCAAGACCCATAGCTGGTTTGTTTCCTTCTCTCCACCATTCGGTTTTCTTACGTTACTTTTATTTATATATCATCCAGAATATTTAGTTGTATTTAGCAGGAGGAATTGAGAAAAGTATATTCAATACATCTACTCCATTCTTTCCAGGAGTGGAGGTCTTCTCTTCGCTACCTTTAAATGTATGAATTACTATCTTTCCTGTGTTTAAACAGAGTGATGATACTTTTTAATGAGAATGAGGAATCATCACATACTGTTCTGGAATTTTAAATATTGAATCCTTATCATCACTTCATTCAATTAATGAAAGTAAATACTTACCTTTTTTGTTGTTGTTGTTCAGTTTGAGATGTTGCATTTGTACTGGACTCTCTTTTGCAAAGTTTATCTCATCTGTTTTTGGCTGGCTTGCAGAACAGTGATTTAAGCAGCTTGTTGGCTAGGTTTTACTGACTCCTGGCTTAATTCGTTTTCATATAGATGCTCTCCAATTATGTTTAAAAGGGATCAAGGATGTTTTCTAACTAAGAAATATGTTAGGTGCAAATTTCATCTCATGTTCTATGGTTTAGGAGTCTAAAACAATTTTACGAAGTAAGTGCTGTAGTCAGTTATTCCTTCTGCATTTCCTTTTCCTATCCTGAGGCCCTTTGCAAAAATCATACACAAATTTTTCTATATTTTCTAAAACCTTCAAGTGGTTGTTAAACTATATGTTATATACTCGCTTTCTTTTCAGAAAATGGGATACCCTTTCTGCCCTCTTTCTTGTGCAGGAGAAAAGACTGACAAATTCAAAATTGAAGTCATAAATGCTATGAAAATCCATCTCAAAAAATTACTCAGAGGTCACAAAACTTTTGTGGCATAAATGGCAATATAAAGAGTACAATTTAACAGATCTGAGACATAGAGAAACACTTCTTCAAAGGGAGCTCAAAAATATCCTAGGAAATAGACCAGATTTAATTGGCAAGTGCTTAAGGGCTGTTCTTTGAGATACTCTTTCTTTCAGATCTGATAAAAATTGGGAGCATTTATAAGACACCCCTTTGAAAAATAAGGTGTCAGGGTTAGGTAGTAAAACTATTAAGTGGCTTCCCTTTGCCATGCCCCGCTAGCTCATAAAGGAGTGAACTTAGAAAGCAGGTGACCTGACAAAATATCCCTAAAAGTGGGATCAGGACACAGCAAGAAAGTATAGCCCCCCCCCCAAAAAAAGGAGGAAAAAAGCAGTAATTGAAGAGAACAAGAGCTTCATAGAGCTGACTTGAGTGGAAATGGTTTTTAGAGTGAGTTTGTGCTAAAAAAAAAAAAAAAAAAAAAAAAAAAAAAAGAGGCATGCTAAGGGGGCTTTTTGGTTTATTTCCACTTTTTTTTTTTAAAAGATGAAAAGACCCCGTATATAATAGTCAGTGGCAGGGTTCCTAAAAAGGGGAGTACTTAGTTAGAAAACATCCTATGATCCCTTTTAAACATAACTGGAGAGCATCTATATGAAAATGAATTAAGCCAGGAGGCAATAAAACCTAGCCAACAAGCTGCTTAAATCACTGTTCTGCAAACCAGCCAAAAACAGATGAGATAAACTTTGCAAAAGAGAGTCCAGTACAAATGCAAGATTATTTCAAGGCAGAGTTCAAATCTAGTCCATTAGAAACGAAAACTGAATAACAGAGACCCAATATGTAAGGGCATGAAAACTATTTAATGATGTTAAATTAGTCTGACAAAACAGAAGGAAAAAAGTAGCAATAACTTCTCCTCGATGAAAAAAACACATGTTCTATTAACAAAAAGAAAACAGGAATGGGTCCACTGTGCTATACCCCACCTAGTTGCAATTCTAAGAATAGAAATAGAGAAAAGATCCAGAGGCCTCAAAACAATATTTAGACTCACAGGTGTTCTGTGCACCGTAACAATCAGTTGGACGAAAGGTGATCTTGATTAACGATTTTTCGTAAAAAGTTTCCATAAGAAGGCTCTACCACAATTGTTCACATTTAAGCAGTGTAATTATTTAAGAATTTGAGGGCTGGAGATTCAGTGGGAATTAAATGGAGTTTAAGAAGAATACATGGTACTAGTTCTTATCTATTTCTGGGGATGGAAATAAGCTGCATGAATAAAATGCAATAAATGATAAACTGACTTTGTTCTTTCAGCCTTGAATTGGAATATACTTGTGGAGAATGCACTTAGCACTAACTCAGGAGAGGAGGAGGGGCTGTGTGAGCAGAGCAGGGTGTGCGGCTTCTCAGAGGCAATCAGTCTTCAGTAGGGAAATATTTCTGAGCTGACATGTCTTGGGGTAAATTCAGTATTGGTTTCAGGCTCTCTTTGCACCTTTTGAGCAGCTGTGATGAAGCTGACTGTCATGAAGTGGACACAGCGTGAGATTTGGAATCATGCAAAACTGAGTTGAAATTCTAGACCTACCAACCATTTGTTGAGTCAATTTAGGATTATTCTTTTCTGAAGAAGCTTCAATTTTCTAATCTGTAAAAGAGATTATAATATCAAACTTGCAAAAACACTGCATTACTATATTATTGAGGGTTCTCCAGAAAACAGAGCCAATAGGAGATATCTATATCTATATCCATATCATATCCATCTATTGATGTATCCATCCATTCATCTATCCATTCCATTTCCTTCCTCCCTCCCTCCCTCCCTTCCTATACACATGATCATCCCTTGGCAACCTTAGGGAGTGGTTCCAGCAGACGCCAGGGATGCCAAAATCCACAGGTGTTCAAACCCCATAGTTGGTCCTACTCATCTTTGGTTCCACATCCGTGGAGTCAACCAACCACGGATCACATAGTGCTGTAGTATTTACTATTGAAAAGAATCCACATACAAGTGGACCCTTGCAGTTCAAACCTGTGTTGTTCAAGGGTCAACCATGTGTTTACACACATATGCATACACACATGCACACACACATACATAGAATAGAAATGTTATTGTCTGGAATTGGCTCACACCATTATGGAGACTGAGAAGCCCTGAGATGTACAGTTGGCCAGATGGACAGCCAAAAGAGCCAATGGTACCGCTCTAGTCTGAGTCCAAAGACCTGAAAAGCAAGAGAGCCAATGGTATACATTCCGGTCCAAGTTCAAGGGCAAGAGAAACCCCATATTCCAGCTCAGCAGTCAAGCCAAGTTCCTCTTACTCAGGCTTTTTGCTCTATTCAGGTCTTCAGTGGATTGGATGAGGCCCACCCACATCAGGGAGGGCAACCTGCTTCACTTTGTCTTCCAATTCAAATGTTAACCTCACCCAGAAACACCCTCACAGAAACACCCAGAATAACTTTTGGCCAATTATTTGGGTACCCTGTAGCCCAGTCAGGTTGACAAAGGAAATTAACCACCACAATTACCAATGAAACATATCAAAGAACTAACGATGCACTAAAATACAGCAGACACTCAACAGATTATTAACTATGGTGTGTAGCTTCCGCATGGGACTATCTAAAGTACAGGCCCTCCAACCTTGCTTTCCACTCTGGTTTCTGGACAGTAAAGATCTCACAGAAGTTTAATTATGTTAATTAAGAAGTTTAATTATCTAGCTACATAGATAGAAGGAAAGGGAAATACGCTTTAAAAAACTCAAAAAGTGAACAGTCTAAGTGAGACTGAACTTTGGGCATTTATCATACCCCAGTCAGGAACAGCAACAAATTCACTGGTTAAAACAAAAACGAAGCAACAAAGAACAGGTTTCTTACATCTGAAAGTATAATACCACAGAACAGACTTCTATGATCTGGAGGAGAGGGTTTTCTTCTCCTCAACCTTGGAACTGTACTTTTTCTAAAATCAATCTCACTGCATAGTGAATGAAATGCAAAATAAATCAGAAAAATTTTGTTCGATGAATGTCATCTGCTATTCCAGAAGATCATAAAAAAATTTAACAGTGCCACTTAAATTACAAACAGTAGAGTAATGTAAATATTATTCTTGGCTAAATAAAAATATTTTAATCTACAGATTTAATGAAATTGAGAATCTTTTCTTTCTTTTCTTTTTTTTTTTTTTTTGTTGTGTGTATATCACATTGATATAAATTACCTGGGGCAGAATGGACCCTGCCCACAGCCCATATCATCTGCACATGGTACATAATAGCTATTACCCAATTTATACATAGAACTAAGAAAAAGTAAAGGAAGGGTTGAAGACAGGTATCTTCATGAAATAATATTAGCAAACACTTATTTATTACTATATGCTTATCACTGTTCCAAGTATTTAAAATATTGATATTTTAACCAGTTTTTTATCCTATCCTCCAAGACATAGGTACTATTATTATCCACTAAAAGTGAGCAAACTGAGGCACAAATGGGTGAAAATAACTTTTCCAGCATCACATGGCCAGTTACTAGCAGAGCTGTAATTTGAACTCACACAGTCAGGCTCTTCACTCTGATATTTTACCCACTACAAGACAGTGTACATCTCAGTCCTAACAGAAGACAAATTACCAAGCACCATGTATAATAACAATAGAATAAGCAATTTTTTCTCATTTGTATTAATGAATGACATACATACATATATATAACAAATCTGAGGGCTTCCCTGGTGGTGCAGTGGTTGAGAATCTACCTGTCAATGCAGGGGACACGGGTTCGAGCCCTGGTCTGGGAAGATCCCACATGCCGTGGAGCAACTAGGCCCGTGAGCCACAACTACTGAGCCTGCGCGTCTGGAGCCTGTGCTCCGCAACAAGAGAGGCCGCGATAGTGAGAGGCCCGCGCACCGCGATGAAGAGTGGCCCCCGCTTGCCACAACAAGAGAAAGCCCTCGCACAGCAACGAAGACCCAACACAGCCATAAATAAATAAATAAATAAAAATTTATAACCAATCTGAGACCTGATTATCATAAACTAGTGATCCATGTGTTCTACTGAGTGTATCAATTTCCTAGGGATACCTCAACAAAATACCACAAATTTGGTGGCTTGAAATAGCACAATGTTATTCTCTCACAGTCTGGAGGCCAGAAGTCCAAAGTCAAGGGCCTGCTCCCTCTGAAGGCTCCTTCCTGCCTCTTTCAGTTGACAGAGGCCCCAGTCCTCCTTGGCTTGTGGCAGCATAGCCCCAGTCTCTGACTCCATCTTCCCAGGGTCTTCTTATCTGCGTGTGTCTGTGTGTCCTTTCCTGTCTCTTACAAGGACCTTCACTGAATTTAGGACCCACTCCAATCCAGTGTAATTCCATTTTTATCTTTATCTTAATTCCACCTGCAAAGACCGTATTTCCAAATAAGATGCAAATAAAATCACACGGAGAGGTTTTGGTACACATGGATTCGGGGAGATATTATTCAATCCACTACAATGAGTTAAACGCATCTAGCCCAAACCTTAAAAGTGCATCAGTATTTTAGAGAACCTGATTGTTTTTACTGACATTCACTTCAGTATTTGTTGGCCTTCATGGATGAGAAACTCCAAATTAGGAACCACAGGTAGAATCCAGCCCCGGTCGTCGGGCAGAATTCAGGGAAGATTCTGGCAGGAGCTGACTTATGATGGTGAGGCGCTGATGGGGCTGAGTAGGAACCAGAGGTAAGGTCGGGTAAGGAGGGGCTAGACTACACAGGAAGGTAGGCTTAGACTTACACGTCTTATATGTCGACAATAGCTCAGTAAAGCTGGGGAATGGAGGGAGGTCAGGAGGAGGGGCGTGGGGGGAGGAAGAAAATGGTGAGACGGATACAACAGGGCATAAGCAGGGCCTGGGAGTATGGGCTGGGCTTGGGATCAGGCTTCCCTGTGCCCAAATGTGGCTTTGAGACACTGCAACGTTAGGAAGGGCTTAAAGGGAGCGTCAGAGAGAGTGGAGGCCTCCCGGGACAAACTTTCCCAAGACCTCAAAACACCCCTGCCAAGGCTGCTGCCCTCCCAGCCCTGCCTCAAGGATAACACTCTTTCCTTTGACCTTGAGATCAGAGGATGAAGTTTCCAGATAGGAGCTCACATCCTCCTTTTCCTCACTCAAAAGGTGTATTACAAGGTAACATGCCAGGCCCAACTCAGGGCACTAACTGGGGAGGGGTACAGAAAACGCAAAGAATGTCTGCAATGTGGGGCCTATAATAACTTTTAAAAATGAATTAACAATGTTTTAGTTGAAATAGCTTGAAAGAAAATTCAGTGTCCTTGCAAAGAGAGGCGGCCGAGCAGAAGAGCTGGCTAGGATGGTAAGGATATTTTATGCTTGGGTCTCGGGGAGACTAAACAAAACTCCACAAAACTCAATCCTATTGGCTTAGTTTATCTATATATTATTTATTCCTGTTGCCCCCATTCTCCATATGCATTCCTCTCCTCCTCCATAGGTTACCATCTAAAGTGCTTAATATATGTATTTTTGTTCTTATGTCTTTCTGTAACAGGTATAATTTATTTTACAGGAGTGTAGATTTAATTTATTTAAATGGTGTTCTCTAGTCACACTTTTTTCATTTAACAAGTTGGTTTAGGATCCATTCATGTTGCTAGGGGTCTATCCAGTTGCTTCTCACTGCTGCCAAGTACTCTGGGGTGGGAACCCACCAGATTGAAGCTGGCCAACTTGCCCACTGATGGACACTGGGACCACCTTCAACACTGTCACCACAAATGTGCTGTGATCAACATTCATGTGCAAGTTCTTTGATGGTCCTGTAAAATAATTTATTGGGGATATATGTTCAGGAGATGACTTGCTCCATCTTGGAGGACATAGTCAATCAATTTGATGAAGTTGTGCCAGATTTCTCTCCAGGATGGGTGGAGCTTTCTCCATTCCCATGAGTAATGGATAAAAACCTTATATCAGCACATCCTCTCCATCATCGAGGCTGTCTAATGGGATGTCACCTGATACTTTATAGTCATATACATACATAATCTGTATTTCTCTGATTACTAATGAATTTTTAAGGTTTCTCTTCTGAAAATTGCCTGGTCATGTCATCTGCCCATTTTTCCACTGAGGTTCCTGTTTGCTGTTTGGTGAAGTTTGGAAGCAACACAAAGCAACTTTGGAGCAAAGAAATGAAAAGAGGGACAGGATAAAGACATGGTATTACTAAGGATGTCAGAGCTTACATGGCATACAAAGTCTTCAGGGGTAACAATACTTCATAGATTAACATAGCACCTCTCTCCATGGGGAGATGGCCTTAAATAACTTAAAATCAAATCTTCTTTAGAGTTGTATAGAGATTCTGGAAGAAGGACTCTTTAAGGGAGAGAAAGAAGTAAATAAAGCACAGTTGGGATGAAATGAGGTTGAGAAAAAAAAAACTGTGAGGTACATTAGCCCAGAACTGACTCCCCAGCAAAGTTCAGGAAATCTCTATCACTTGCATCAGTTAAAGGTGACAGCCTCTTCTGGAAGAAACACTGAGAAATAAAGCATAATTGATGTCCCTTCATTACTGTGGGAATGCATTAGATGCTGCAAATGATCCCTCCTGCTTTTCTGCCCTGATTTAACGTGGCATGCATGGTCACAGAGTGAAGCCCTTCTCACCTGTCCACTGACATCTTTTAAATACTCATGGAGAGAAGCTAGTTTGGCTGCCATATCCAGTTATTTTTAAAACTCTTTTTTAAAGCTGCCAATTATTGGTAATTAAGAGAGGTTATATAGTGTCCACTGACTCAAAGTGAAAGCAGCTCTTTTGCCCCTTTCCTGTTTGCCTGTTTCTATTCTCCTCTAAACCCGAAAGAATCTAATTAACCTATTGATTCTTTTCCTAGATAAAAAGAAGAATGAAGAAAAGTAGTTAAAGAATGACTAGCTCTCTACCCCCCAACAGCTCCCTTAGCAATCCTGCAGGCAGATCACACAGGCAAGATAACATCTGAAGAAAGAGTCAGCCAGTCTGCACGCAATGGAGAGATGCAGAACCCAACCTCCTGCCTTGATGATTCACTGAGATTCTTCCCCCTTTTCCCCTTTAAAAACTGTCATGGCTGAGCAGAATCTTCAGAGTTGGTCTCAGGACACGAGTCCACCTTCTCCCCAGATTGCCGGCTTTTCTGATTAAAGCACCTTTCCTTTCTACTGACACTTGCCTCTCCAATGATTGGCTTTTGAGCAGCAAGCAGCCGAACCTGAGTTCGGTAACAAAAGTAGGGAAGATGGGGGAAAATAACTATCAGGAAATGCAGCTCTGGTTACTATATCCACAGACCCGACAACTGGGACACCAGGAGTCCAAGGGCTTCCCATCCCAGGGGCAACACTTAGACGATTCACTCCTGGTAACGGCTCTTCTCAGTGAGGTGCACAGCACTTGGAGTGCTGAGTCATTCTTCTTAAATTGAACAGACAGATTACGAATGATAGTTGGAAAGGACATCCGAGGTGGAGTCAGTTCTTTATCAGCTGATAATTTAATTTTATGAACCCAGTTGATGAGGGTTAATTTCCTCCTTTCAGAGTCTTATCTAGAGAAACGACTAAGTCACGTTGGTCTTTGATTACTGTACTAGGTTTTCTGTTCTCACTGATAAATACATATTCTACCATTTCACACTTATATGGAAAATATATCATGCTCTCTTATTTCTGAAATTGAACATAAGTATACTGAAATCTTACTCACAAGCCAGTTTGTGTCTGAAACTCCATGAAATAAGATATCAATCAAGATCTATTATCTTTCAAAGAAAAGCAGCAAGTTCCCAGAGATTAAAATATGCTATTCTAATAGCTTGATTTTTCTTGTATTCACACAGTGCTCTTTGAATGTGTATGAAAATCAGATTACTAAGCATGGAAATAAAACACCTCCCTAAATTCATAAGATATTTTCGGCCTTGTGTTTGAGGACACAGAAGACTTGTCACTACAGCTAACTTTGGCCATTAATTAAACTACATGTTATATACATTCCAGGCCCCTATCCACTGAATAATAGTTATATTTGCATAGAAGTTTACAGGTTTCATACATATCACCTTATCTTAATGTGACTGATCTAGAGAGAGAGTTCCACTCCCACTTTCAATTTCATCATCTGCAAAATGAGGTTGATTACAGGATGGTATCTACCCCAGAGGTCTGTGAACCTTTAAAGGGATAATCTATCTACAGCAGTCTGCACTGTGTCCACATGTCCAGATACATCAAGTACTCAATAAATGTCAGTGTGGTTACTAGGAGCACTAAGAAAGCTTCCAGTAATCCTCTGACTTGACCAGGACATACAATCAGTTGATTCTCCCATCTTCTGTCTTCATGCCCATAATAAGCTGGTCTTCCCTCTGAACCCAGTATAAATGTTATGGGCAATCAGTAGAATCACATTCTCAATTTTTTGACCCTCTGCAGCCTCATTATACCCACAATTCTTGCTAAATACAACTTTCTGCCTACTCCTTGCATGTTTGCCCTTGTGTAACTGAATGTGGATAAACACACACACACACACACACACACACAATCACAAGCATTCTGATTTGTCTGATCTTAAATGTGTACCCACAAGTCAACCTCAAGTGGGCCCTTCAAAGGACCCAGCAATCCTTGTACATTTCCCGAGTCACTTTGCACTCCACGCAACTGAGCAATTTTATACCCTCCTTCGTGAAAATCTCAATACATCCTCCACATCCTCACTCCCCTTCAGATCTTTGCTCAACTGTCACCTTCCCGATGATGATTCTCTGATGCATTTGGAATTGTGATCCCACCCAAGCCCCAGAATCCATCCTCCCAGTCTTGCTCAATATTTCCCCCAGCATTCCCTCCATCTAACTTGCCATATCATGTGCTTATTTTGTAGGCATGTTGTTTGTCTTCTCTAATAGAATGTGAGCCCCACAAGGACAGAAATGTTGCAAACAAAATCCATTCTGTTTACACATGTATCTCTATAGCCTAGAACACTGCCAGGCTCATAATAGATCCTTTCAGTACAGACTTGTTCAATGAATGAATCAATAGAAAGGACGCTTTCTCATAAAATGGACAAGGAATTGGAAAATCAAGTTTCTTCAGTAATTCAGAAATGTTGGGCTGAAGGTTGAGTGATAATGGATTTTCTCCCATTTGGGAAAAGGCTTTTGGGTAATAATGACCAGACAGAGAGATTTTGAAATTAATATGAGAGCTTTTGGAATTATTCGACGTTTCAGGTGGACATACCTTAGAAACACACTGCGACTTGATTAGGCAAACTGTTACTGCTCCACTCCTGAGAGTGGAGCCTGGAGAGAGAAGGGGAATGAACTTCCCCAAGAGGCTGGATTCTCAAGAGCTGGGGCAGAGGCAGTGAAAGCAAGTGCAGGAGGTCTGAGCCTGGATCTCCCAAATTTGCCCTCAGAGAACACAGCAGCAGCAACTCAGAGATGACCATGGGTATTGTCATGGCAGCTGAATCATGTGAAAGGGACAGAGTATTGGAACAAAAGCACCAGAAAGCCTTGGATTTCGCTCTGACAGTCCTTAACTGTGTGAAAAGCACTAATTACTTGGGGCTTAAGGGTTTTGGGGTGGTTTTATTTTGTTTTTTGCTTATAAAATAAAAGCATTTGTGCATTTAGGCACATGTGTTCTCAATTTCTTTCAACACTTCCTACATTCTCATTTTGGAAATAGAGTTTTCAATCTCAAGTCTCTGTTTTCTTGCCCAAAGACTTTTATTGAGATAAATTATATGACCAGCAGAGAAACTAAAACTTCTTGGATTCTATGTTTTCCTATAAACTCCAAAACGCTACCTAAAAGACCTGAATTGTGCCTATTTTACAAAAGTTAACACCTGTTTCACAAGTGCTGTACAGGACATTTAAGCTAGTTCATCTGTGAATTAATCTTTAATATATACTTTTATGGAAAAGATGAGATGGGGAAAAGTCTGATAGCTTCTTCCAATGAGAAGAAAATCGCATAGGTGGATAAAGTAGAAACAAAAAATTTAGCTATCAATCAGGGTTTTTAGTAAAAGAAATAAAGACAGAACCCAACCTGTCGATTTGATACAGAAGAGAAATTTGCTATGTGAATCCACGTGGCTCATGACTCCAGGGAGATAGGCTCCAGTGCTCGGGGCAGGGTTGATGTGCAGCCTCTCTGTGGGCCTGCCCTGCAGAGCCCTGACCTGTCCCCACTGCCCTGAGTCTGTGACACAGACCCAACCGCGAAAATCTCCACCGGGCATCCCCAACAAACAGTGCGTCTGCATGGCATTTGTCAGGGTGGTTCTCCCCAGAGGGCCTCTGCTCACTTCAAATCTACCTTGTCTCCTGATTGTTAGGTCCCAAGTCACACGTCTAAGCTAATTAATGAAATGACAGAGACTAAAGGGCAAAAAATGATTGATTTCTAATGTCCTCTCCAGATCTAAAAAGCCATACATCACTCAATCATGCCTTTAGTAGACACTGGCCACATATTCAAAAATTGGGACCCTAAATTAACTACTTTTCTTACCGCACTGATTTTGTAGGATGAAATAGCTTTATCTCTTCCAGTCATGATCATCTTTACAAATAAAAAGATTATATCACTTTAAAATTAGCTTTTAAATGCACATGGAATACAGGAATGCACTCTTATTAAAAACAAAACAAAGCATAATATTGCTGTCACCTCCCCTCATCACCCTCATGGTGGGCTCATATCGGTGGAAACAACCATCACCAACCTGGTGGGTTTCCTTCTAGAGAGTTTCCATTCCTAATTCTCTTAGGATGTGAGCAACTGAGCTAGTAGTTAATTTTAGGCAAATTAGACAAGTACTGATTTCCAATAATAACGATTTTATATCAAGAAACTCTTGAAAAAGAGAGATTTTCTAAAAAGTGCTGACTATTACATACTAAACTAAATACTAATACTAAATTATAAACATTTGGAATACTAAAAAGTATTCCATTTAGTAAATCATGGGAGTTTAAAAAGGCACAATGTCCTGAAATCTCATTTTAGCAAAAGAAAAAAAAAAAATAGTCTTCTGAAACTCAAGAAAATTTGTAGAATGTTTAATTTACCATTGTGTTTAAAAATCAAATCTGTACTTTCAGGAAATCTATTTATATAATTAAATACACAGATAAAAAACACTAATACCATAATACAGTACCAATGTAACATACTTGCAGACTATATTTTAAAGGCATTTCCATAGGGGGATCTGCAGTAAATCATGTCTACAGAAAGCACTGTCTTTATTACAGAATGTTAGCGGGAAATTCTACATATGTTACTCTCATTGTGTGTCATATTCCATGGGTTACTATTCTGGCCATAGATAACAGGAATTGCCGATTATTAATTGTAGAACTGTATTGAAAGTCATTTGATAATGTGTACCTACGTGTGTTCTGTGTCAGACCAACAAAACGGGATGGATCTACAGTCAGACCACAGAACAGGCACACAAACTGTGGAAGGTTGCTTAATCTTGTTCTACTTCCATACCCTCGTTGCTAATTTTAAAATGATCATGAGAGTAAGAGGACCTAATTATTGTGAAGAGTAAATGAATTAATCCATGTGAAATGTCTACAACAGTCTTTGGTATAAACTAAGAGCTCAATAAATGTCATTTATTATTATTACCATGCTATTATTATCACTGCTGTTATTATAAGTAGGTTTCTATGACTGAAAAGATTACTTTCACAAACTCGTGTATCTATTGAGGGAAGTTTTGACTTGAATATCTACAGTTTGAAAGTACGGTGTTCTTGTGTCCAAAAATTTTAGTTATAACTTCTTAAATTTTTCATGATGTGTTCCTGTAGCCTTTAAACAAAAAATAGCTGCAATTCATACAGTCCATGTTATTTTCTAAGAGTCTTATCACACTCCTCTTGGCTTAAACTCCTTTCCAAAACTCCGGGGGTAGTGGGGGGGACCTTATTTAAACATGCTGAGCGCAAATTATTAAAGTGAATGTTTTAAGAGAGAGGAAATTCAATGACATGTTCTATAACTGGTATATTATTATAACAAACATATTCACAAAATTTCCTAACCTCTCAAAATGTCTCAAAGACTACACCAGAATGTCAGCTATAGCCCTGTGGGGTGGGTATTTCCCTGTAAGAATCTGACTGACGTGGTCCAACGGGACAGACATGATGCTTCTCTTGCTTACCTTATTCTCCACATTTAATACCTTCAAATTATACAAGGCCATACATGACAAACCACAGCTAACATCACACTCAACAGTGAAAAGCTGAAAGCCTTTCCTCTACGATCAGGAACAACAAGACAAGAATGCCCACTCTTGCAACTTTTATTCAACATATTATTGCAAGTCCTAGCCACAGCAACCAGAGAAGAAAAAGATATAAAATGAATCCGAATTGGAAAGGAAGAAGTAAAGCTATCACTGTTTGCAGACGACAAAATACTATACATAGAAAATCCTAAAGTTGCCACCAGAAAACTACTAGAGCTCATCCATGAATTCGGTAAAGTGGCAGGATACAAAATTAATATGCAGAAATCTGTTGCATTTCTATACGCTAACAATGAAATATCAAAAAGAGAAATTAAGGAAACAATCCCATCTACCATCACTTCAAAAAGAATAAAGTACCTAGGAATAAACCTACCTAAGGAGGCAAAAGCCTTGTACTCCAAAAACTATAAGATGCTGATGAAAGAAATGGAAGATGACAGGAACAGATGGAAAGATATACTGTGTTCTTGGAATGCAAGAATCAATATTGCTAAAATGACCATACTATCCAAGGCAATCTACAGATTCAGTGCAATCCCCATCAAAATACAAATGCATTTTTCACAGGACTAGAACATTTCTGCTACTTCTAAAACCACACTGACTGATCCTCAGAAGAGACCAGGAAGAGCTGATAAACATGAGTGCCATATCATTTTACATATTCATTTAGTTTCACCCATTTAGTTCCACTTTATACTTTGTTCCAAGCGAAATTCCCTTTCTTTATCAACCCATTTCCTATTCCTTATTATTTCTCTTTTCAGAGCCCTCTCCCAGTTTTCCAGCCTCCCAGTAAATCATCAAGCTAAAATTGAACCCCTAGTAAAATGAACACATTCTGCCTCTCCCTAAATGCTTTCCATCATGTTTCCTTTCTTCTAATTAGAGTGCTTTCTGATGTGTAATTTTCAGAAGGCTTGCTGGTGGGGAAGGGGTTGGGTGATCTGTGCTGAGTATAAGGGTCCCTACTTTCTAGACGGCGATTCATAATTTCCAGTATCTTGCTTACCCTTATATGACATGTGATCATTTTTTGCATCACTTCTGGAAAACTGATTTTTACTGATGCTGTACCCACTCAATTTATTTTTCTTCGAGTAGATTCTCTTGCACTAACAACACCATTATTTTTATAAATCTCTGTTTTCCAAATTCGTCATCAACTTGGTAGAATTACTACGTTTAATGGACATAATATATATTCTCTCCTGTAAGTCTTTCATTAATACAACTAATAAGACAATACTACCACCAACACTGCTTACTGCATTTTACTTACTCCCTTATTTTTAAGTTATTTAGAACAGACTTTTAAATTTGTTTTCCTGCCACTCACATCTGCTTTAACCTAAGACCTCTTCGATCTAAACCATATTTCTACAATGTTTTGATAAACGCCCTGTGAGATAAAACCTTGAACCTCATTAAGGTGAAATCATATTACTCTTTGCTCCTTGTCACTTACCTTCTAGGGAAATCATGTTCATGTGGAAAAAAAAAAAAAAAAGCCAGCTTAAGTTGACAGAATTTGTTTGCTTAGATGAATTATTTTAATAACGTGTAACATACTGCCAAGTTTGAAAGCTGCTTTTACCCTCATCCAGTCTCTTTTCCTCAGGGTCTCAACGTTTGCCCTTTTTCAGTCTTTAGGAATTAGCCTCATTGTTGGTAAGTTCTCAGAAGTAATGGGCAGCATTCTTCAGTGATGACAACCAGTTCTTGTGTGCCAGGACCACAGCCTGTGTAGGGTAGAACACACCCAACCTGTCAGCGCAACCTTTACACAACCCCACCGATTTAACCATGGCCACCAACGTCAGGGGTCACCTACAATAGCCAGCAGAAGGTAGGTGAACTTCCAAGTGAATCCAAGAGTTTTAAAAGTAATTTTTTAAGTCTTTTCTAAGTCAGCTGAAAAGAACTTCCCTTCTCCATCATCCTTTTTAAGCATCTCACTTAGCTTATTTTGGGGATTAAAGACTTTTGCATATTCCTTTATTCCTTATGTAAACTGCATCCACTTTGCTTTGTGTGCCTATGCAGCTGTTCAAGGGATTCTATTAAACCTCTAAGAGCAGAAGATGTCAAATTTCTCTTGTAAATAGCAGTGGATAAGAAATCAAGGTATTTAAATAGTATACACCGTCCGCTTTTCCAGATGTTACATTTGCTTACTTCCAATAAATCTCTGTTTACCATGGGCAAATAGTACATGCTACCAACTACAAATGCTCACCTTGAAAGTCAGCTGCAACATTTAAAAAAATCATAGAACTAGAAATTTCTTAATTATTCTAGTTAGTTGATGCCTCTGCCCCCAAATTATTACAGATTCAAATTATTGTACATATGCAAGTGGTTTGGCTCCTTAAGAAGAGATTCCAAAGGAAGAGGAAAACCAACACTCTCTCCTGCCAAAGTAATCTACTGAATCATTATTTGTGAACTTAAGAAGCTCTTCCTAACATACAACCAAATGCCACGAAAGCCCTTTTTAAATGTCTCAAAAAACAGATCCTCTAAAATGTGGGTTATTTTTAAAAGAAAATAGTGTGCAGAACAGTGACAAAAGGGAATATATTGTTGAAGAATGATATCAAAGATGGCTCTTTTAATTTCAATATGTTACAGTGACAAATAGCCTGCAACAAAGCCAAGACATACAATTTGTCTTTTAACTATTCCCCTGTCCATTTGCTTGGCTAAACATAGATTGGGTCAGGAATAAAAAATACATATTGATTTAATTTCTGTCCTTACATATTTTAAGATGAAGTCTAGTGAAAAGGGTAGACTGCTGATGGTATTTTTAATGGCAGACAATTTCTACTTAATGGTTTTTTTTTTTTGCTCTATGAATTTATGTATAAATTTTCTCCTGAATCTATAACCTTGCTCCTAAGTGTTGGATTAACAATACTGATAACAGAATATTCACATGGGCAATGGATTATTCCTTAAAAGCACGTATCCAGGAGATCTCTGTTACAATGCTTCAAAACTTGGATATAAAGTGTCTACCAGTAAGTATTTTCAAACTACTTTAAAATCCATCTTTCTAATATTTTGTTCTGGCAATTCTAAACATCTATAAATGAAATATTCCAGAATGCAGAACAGATTAACTCTATACTAAATGTACATTAAGTATATATGATACAATGATTCCAGATGGAAGATTTTTTTCTCTGTAATCTCACTCTCTCAAGTGAGTTGTTCCAAAGTCTGTACTGAGAGGGATGCACTAGGAAACCTAATTATAGACATAAACCTAATCTGAGTTATTATTCAATCCAGTTGATATTTTGACCACTAGCTTCTGATCCTTACATCAGGTGTCTCTAAACACAAGAAAGTAATAAAGATATGATCATCATTCTAAATACCCACCCCATTCATGTAATTTACATTATTTGGAGATGTAACAACCAGAAGAACTGAAATCAGAAACGGTTAAAAGAAATGGATTGACTCCAAGAAGTATAGGGTAGGAATGGGTGGCAGGTGTAGACACACTTTTTATTTTGTGTCATTCTGCTCTATTCAGTTGTTTTATCACATGAATTTCTTTTTTAATGTCAATCATTATACCACGAAGGTTCATGTCCAATGATATGAAAATACAAATCACAAAGTGATCTGTTGAGACCCTGTTTATAGCGTCAAGATATTGGAAACTATGTTTCTAAGTAAAAGGAAAGGTTAAATAAACTATGGCACATCTACACAATGGAAGACCCTGCAGTTGTATAAATAATTAGGATCTCTGACTTTATTTAATAATTATTTATCTCTGATAAATGAATCAGTGAAAAAAGCTAAGTGCAACATAGGTCTATCATATCTCTTTTGTTTGTAAGAAAAATGGAAAAATAAAAAATTATGCATATCTACTCCCATGGGCACAAAACAAAAGAGAGGACAAATTAGAAATTACTGATATTGGTAATAGAGGGAAAGAATAGAAGGGAATAGAGGGAAAGAATAGAAGGAATTTGGGGGAATAACACATCTCTGACAATAGCTCTTGTAAACAGTTCTAACCTCAGAACTCTGTGCTTCACATACTCAAAAAGAATAAAAAATAAAATTAAAAGGAGGAATTGTGAAATAAAAAATAAAAACAAATAAACCAAAGTTGTATTTCAAATTAATAATAAAACTACACTAAGGAGGTAGTAGGGAGGGGGAGGAAAAGAGGAATAACCTTGGCAACTTTTCAACATAGTTTTTCAACTAATTGTCCCCAGGATAAGGAAAGAAAACAACTTTAAACAAAGGGTGAACTCCAGGCAGGAGACTAATTTTTCACAGAAGCATGAGCTAGCAATTCAAAATAAAATTTTGTGTATATTCTAATTGTGAAAGATTAAGTAAGTAAATTGTGGATAATAGGAAACCGGTCTCTCACTATTGGAGAAATAAGTTGCGAATATGGATAGAGGGAAAAATAAAATAAGCCTGCTGGTGTTGAATTGGAATAGGGAGTATCCACATGAACCCATGGTTTTTATGCTAGATGGACAAATGTAGAAATAGGCACAGATATGTATGAATGTATTAGCTCTTTGGCTAAGAAGGCCTAGAAGCAATGATTCCCTGGTAGCACATCTTGAGTTCTAAATACCATTATCCACCAAGTATCATTGGAGAAATGCTTAATTCCAGAGCTGGAGTGAGGAAAGCATGAGATCATTCTGAAACATCTTACTGTGTCAAAGAATAAGAGAGTAGCAAAAGAATACAGATTCATCTGGATTTGAGGCTCCTACTAGCCAAATACGAATTACAATTCGTATTCTGTAAATGACATTAGAATCTTTGAGTCCAAACATACTAATTAATTTACTAACTAGTTAGTTTATTAACTAGTTAATGGATAACTGGGGGGACCGATTCCTTACAGTATGAAGCCACCTAATAAACATGCAAGGAATGATAAAATAAGAGAATCATAGTTTGTCAACCATTATAATAAAAATTGATTCAGAAAAGAATCTTCAATGGATGCTAAAACTAGTGGGCAAAACTTCAAGGAATAACAGGATGTTTTCAGAGTTTCAAGGTTTCTCTCCAGACAAATTACAAGGGAAAAATCTGTAAAATTATAATGGAGAAGCCTGACAAACACCACCTTAACCATGTGACAAAGCTAAAAGCACCAAAAATGGAACAAAAAGGCATTATGTAACTCCTGGTAGAATGCACTGAGAGGAACATATCACTTCTGTGGTATTTTTGCTCAAAACTTAGAGCTTAAATTTAATCATGAGATATCAGAAAAATCAAATTGAGTGAATTCTATAAAATATCTGGCCTATTTTAGCCTAAAAATATCAGCATGATTAAAAATAAAGTCTAAGCAATGTTTCCACATTAAAAGAGATTAAAAAGATGAGACCACTAAAGGCAACATGATTTAGGATTTCCTTTTGCTATAAAGAGCATTACTGGGACAATTGGTAAAATCAAAATAAGATCTATAGGTTGGATAATAGTAGAGAATTGATATTAATTTCCTGATTTTGTAAGTGTCCTCAGATTATATGAGAGAAGGTCCTTATTTTAGGAAATACATACAGAAGAGTAAGAGCTTCATTTCTGCAACCTACTCTCAAATGTGCAGAAAAAAAATTGTGTGTGTATGTATGTTTGTGTGTTTAGTTGCAAAGAGAGAGACTGGGAGGGACGGAGGGAGGGAGAGAGAGAGATGGATGTGTATAGCTCAGATGTTGATTGTTATTTGGGGAATTTGGGTGAAGGGTATATGGGAATTCTTTGTTCTAGTCTTTCAACTCTGTAAAATTATGTCCAAATAAAAAGTTAAGAGGGAAAAAAAATGCTAACATACTTTATGGAATGTAATCAGAAAATAGCTTAATTTTCCCCCAAGGCTTACATCTCATTTTCTCATCAGGTCTAGTACTTTCCCTGCCGCTAGATAAACATGAGGACAGTTCGAAGACTTTTTGGATAACTGCTAGTTCTAACTTCTTTTCAAATCACTCAATGCACACTCAGTTCAGAAATTGGTATGTGGGCCCAGGGAAAGCCCACGGAGTGGTGGAGCCACTTGGCACTTTCAACCTATATCAGATACAGTGATGTCTTCTCTCCGGGAAACGCATGCTTTACCAGACTGCCCGCCATATTGGCCCATTCTTTCTCAGGCTTTTTCCCCAACGCTCACCATCTATTCGTCTTGACCTCTTCGACAGCCTCATGCTCTCCGGGTGGACAGGCTCCTGTGAATATTTCCATGGGTTCTTTGAAGCTCCATCCCATTCCTGGGAGTTTGTTACCTGCAGTCTCCCTAACCAGGGCAAATACATCTGTAGGCTTGCGTTACTTCTTCTGCAGACCAGTGAGATCTAAGGGCACACTGCCATTTTTAATCTGCTATGGTTTCATGGGCCACCTAACTGGCTCCACTGTAGACTTACTATAACCCACACACTGTACCTCATGTGTGGTCCATAGCTTACCCACAAGAAACACTGCTGCTTCCTTTGTTCTGACCGATTTTGGAAATACAAAGTTATCCCAAAGCAGCAGCTTCTATTTCATACTTATTATACGGGGGCATGAATCAGCTTTTTCTCTTACTTGCCGTATTTCTCAGGTGGGAATCACACAGAAGTTCACTGTATCCCCTCAGCTTCAGGACCTACATTTCCCCTTTTTTTTTTTTTTTTTTTTGGCTGCACCACGCAGCACGTGGGATCTTCCCCAACCAGGGATCAAACCCACGATCCCTGCAGTGGAAGCGTGGATTCTTAACCACTGGACCACAGGGAAGTCCCTAGGGCCTACATTTCAAGACTTACAAGTAATATTATTGAAACGCCTTTCTATTAGGCTTGAAGAGAGAGTAGATACATCCATTCATCCCCCCCTGTGTCAGAGACAGACTGCATCACACTCCAAAAAATCCTTTCTGGAACTTCTTCCCAAAATCTACTCTCAAGGTAATCGTATCACAACGTGGCTAAGGAATTTAAGCCTTTCTCACGATTACAGTGAAAGACCACAGCACTCCTTGGTAGATGATATTTATTTTATCTCAGTTCTTTAGATAAAATCTCCCATTTATGACTCTGCAGCACACGTAAATACATACTTACATGCAAAATATTTGGAGTTTCAGTTTCTCTGGGACTTATATGTTAGTGAAATAAGAATTTGATGTTGAATGCAAAGTCAAGGTTTAAGACATTTATGTGATTGTAGCACCTTTAAAACTTGGCATTTCCCTGTTTTTCCTAGATCATTTGGAGAACACTGCCAGCCAAAATTTTCAGCCTGTCCAGAAAAACCAAAAATTTAAGCCATTGTTTCACTCCCAGTCTTTTTTTTTTCCTGAGGTGTGAATACATTGCTTTTATCTTTTTCTGATTGTATTTTTAAAATTTTTATACAGTTTTTAAGGGTTACCCCCCATTTACGGATCTTACAAAATATTGGCTATATTCCCCACATTGTAAAATGCATCCTTGTAGCCTGTCTTACAACCTATAGTTTATACCTCCCACTCCCCCACCCCTATGTTGCCACTCCCCTTCCCACTGGTAACCAGTACTCTGTCCCCTAAATCTGTGAGTTTGCTTCTTTTTTATTTCCTAGTTTGTTGTATTTTTCAGATTCCATATATAAGTGATTACAGTATTTGTCTTTCTCTATCTGACTTATTTCACTTAGCATAATACCCTCTGAGTCCATCCCTGTTGCTGCAAATGGCAAAATTTCATTCTTTTATATGACTGAGTAGTATTCCATTGTGTATATGTACCACATCTTCTTTGTCCATTCATCTACTGATGAGCACTTAGGTTGCTTCAATATCTTGGCCGTTGTAAATGCTGCTATGAACATTGGGGGGCATGTATCTTTTTGAATTAGTGTTATTGGAGTTTTTTTTTTCAGATATATGCCCAGGAGTGGAATTGTTAGGTCATATGGTAGTTCTATTTTTAGTTTTTTGAGAAGCCTCCATACCGTTTTCCACAGTGGCTGCACCAGTTTACATTCCCATCAGCAGTGTGCAAGTGTGCCCTTTCTTCCACATCCTTGCCAACATTTGTTATTTGTGTTCTTTTTGATGATGGCCATTCTGACAGGTGTGAAGTGATATCTTACTGCAGTTTTGATTTGCATTTCCCTGATGATTAGTGATCTTGAGCATCCTTTCCCAGTCTTAATATGTCTATACAATATGCTGGGCTGATTTCTTCTACAGAGAGTTCAATATCCATAGCCAAGTTCGTAAAATTATTTCAATATAGAATTACTTTGATATTAGGTTCTATAGGTGACTCTACAATGGTGCTTTGGGACCTTTTAACTATCGGCAATCTTTGGACAAAGTAATTGTATTTTTAAATTTAACGTCAATGTAATTTGACTCCTACACAAGGTGAAAAGTGGTGTTGAAGCTGAGAATTTGAGTCCTAAAAACCGTGAGATAGGTTTGACAGTAGCATCTGTAGCGATTAGATTTTAGGTGAAATAGGCTGTCTGTACAATGTATTAGTGATCTTAAATAGGTAAATAAAACACTGTAGTTATACAATATGTACATTTTCTATTGCTTTATAGGAGTCTGTTGGTGAATAAAAACCCAAATAGCTTCTGCGTCACGCAATCCAATACACAGGCAGATGTATAATAATATAAAAGACACCATTTATAAATTCCCATAAAATGATCCTTTCCCAATCCACTAGAGTTTTATTTCTTTATTTCTTTTTTTAAATGTTTTAAAATTTTGCTGAAGTATAGTTGATTTACAATGTTGTGTTAGAGTTTTCTTCCTTATTCTCAAAGAATTTGGGAATAAAGGACACCCAAGAAGAATAAATGTAATCATTCATATCCTTTTGCATCCATAAGGAGTGATATCTGAATTTATTAACATGAAATCATTGCCACTGTTTGTTTATTTTTTCCCCAAAATAAAGCAAAGGAGGTAAATAATGGAATAAGGAGCTTTACAATACTCATTGTTCTTCACTGGGCCATCTCCATCAGTTTGCTCTAAACTGAAAGCTTTCTCTCCATATTTCCAGCCCCCTCTCCTTCTTTTTGTGGATATTGTCACTTTCACTCTGAGTTAATGAACAGAGCCATCATGTAAAATACACAAGCTCAAGGGCAGGCCAAGACGGCAGTGTGGGAAGGTCCTGCACTAACTTCCTTCCACGGGACACACCAAGTCTACAGCCACGTATGGACCAATTCCCTCTGAAAGGCCTGAAAACTAGCTGAACACCTGCTCCAAAACAAAGGCTAAGAAGGCCACATTGAGATGACTAGGACAGGTAGAGACGCAGTCTCACGGAAGATGCCACCCGCAGTGTAACGGGGTAGAAAAAATCTGACTCGACAGTAGATCTGTTCCTTCTTCTTTAACCTCTGTGCTCTGTTGCCTGTGCTTAGTCATGCTGGCTCTGCACCTTTTGTAAAAGAATGTTGCCTATAGCCTGAAATATGCAGGATAGTCTACTCTCAGGGATCTGACCTTTAAGAGTCCACTCACATGGAGATAAAAAGTTGCAGCACAGAGAATAACATTTGTTTTGTTGTTTTGTTGGATCTCACAAAGAAGAAGCTTCTCTCTGAGGAGCAGGGGGTTCATTCCCCACAGAGGCACCCCAATCCTTGGGACCTGCACTGGAAATATGAGCCCCTCAAACATCTAGTTTTGAAAACCAAAGGGGCTGATGTCCAGGAAGACCCAAGGGCTGTAGGGAACTGAGCTCTTAAAGGGCTTGAAGCAAATTCACTCACCCTGGGATCCAGCAAAAAAGCAGCAGTTTGAAAGGTGCCTGGACTATTTGTGAAGGAGATCTCTTTTCTAATATTAAAGGGTCTGCTTGAGGCGCAAGGGCTTGATGGGATGCTCTCCCAGGTGGACCACTGGCCAGCACCATTTCTGCGTTTTCCCTTTACCTAGTTAACACGGGCAGGCAGGCGCAGTTCCTGCACTCCTCCGCTGCTCTGTTAAAGCCAGCAGGCTCGCTCCTGCACTCTACTGCTGCCTTGCCAAAGCCAGCAGATGTGTGCAGACCACACACGAGACTTTCCTATGGATAAGGGTTTCGTTATATGTGCTGGAGAAAACTATTTATGAAAAATGAAAATGCTTAAACTTTACAAGTCACTGGAATATTTCTTTGAGAACACTCAAAACTGATAAATTGATTTAAAGTCTTTCACATTTAATAGATGAAAATAAGGACAAAAAAAATCTATGCTAGAGAGACCTTCAAGATGGCGGAGGAGTAAGACGCGGAGATCACCTTCCTCCCCACAAATACATCAGAAATACATCTACAAGTGGAACAACTCCTATAGAACACCTACTGAATGCTGGCAGAAGACCTCAGACCTCCCAAAAGGCAAGAAACTCCCCACGTACCTGGGTAGGGCAAAAGAAAAAAGAAAAAGCAGAGACAAGAGAATAGGGACGGGACCTGCACCAGTGGGAGGGAGCTGTGAAGGAGGAAAGGTTTCCACACACTAGGAAGCCCCTTCGCAGGAGGAGACTGCAGGTGGTGGATGAGGGGAAGCTTCGGAGCCACGGAGGAGAGCGCAGCCACAGGGGTGCGGAGGGCAAAGCGGAGAGACTCCCGCACAGAGGCTCGGCGCCGAGCAGCACTCACCAGCCCGAGAGGCTTGTCTGCTCCCCCGCCGGGGCGGGCGGGGCCTGGGAGCTGAGGCTCGGGCTGCGGTCGGATCGAAGGCAGAGGACTGGGGTTGGCGGCGTGAACACAGCCTGAAGGGGTTAGCGCACCACAGCTGGCTGGGAGGGGGACCGGGAAAAAGTCTGCAGCTGCCGAAGAGGCAAGAGACTTTTTCTGGCCTCTTTGTTTCGCTGAGCGCAAGGAGAGGGGATTCAGAGCGCCGCCTAAACGAACTCCAGAGAAGGGCGCGAGCCGCGGCGATCAGCACGGACCCCAGAGACGGGCATGAGACGCTGGGGCTGCTGCTGCCGCCTCCAAAAAGCCTGTGTGTGAGCACAGGTCACTCTCCACACCGCCCCTCCCGGGAGCCGGTGCAGCCCGCCACCGCCAGGGTCCCATGATCCAGGGACAAATTCCCCGGGAGAACGCACTGCGCGCCTCAGGCTGGTGCAACGTCACGCCGGCCTCTGACGCCGCAGGCTCGCCCCGCCTCCTCCCTACCCCTCCCTCCCCGCGGCCTGAGTGAGCCAGAGCCCCCGAAGCAGCGGCTCCTTTAACCCCGTTCTGTCTGGGCGGGGAATAGACGCCCTCAGGCGACCTACACGCAGAGGCGGGTCCAAATCCAAAGCTGAACCCCAGGAGCTATGCGAACAGGGAAGAGAAGGGGAAATCTCTCCCAGCAGCCTCAGAAGCAGCAGATTAAAACTCCACAAACAACTTGATGTGCCTGCATCTGTTGAATACCTGAATAGACAACGAATCATCCCAAATTCAGGAGGTGGACTTTGGGAGCAGCATATATTAATTTTTTCCCTTTTCCTTTTTTTTGTGAGTGTATATGTATATGCTTCTGGGTGAGATTTTGTCTGTATAGCTTTGCTTTACAATAGCTTTATTTTACTTCACTATATTATAGCCTCTTTCTTTCTTTCTATTTTTTCTCCCTTTTACTCTGAGCCGTGTGCACGAAAGGCTCTTGGTGCTCCAGCCAGGCATCAGGGCCGTGCCTCTGAGGTGGGAGAGGCAACTTCAGGACACTGGTCCACAAGAGACCTCCCAGCCCCACGTAATACCAAACGGCAAAAATCTCTCAGAGATCTCCATCTCAACATCAAGACCCAGCACCACTCAATGACCAGCAAGCTACAGTGCTGAACACCCTATGCCAAACAACTAGCAAGACAGGAACACAGCCCCATCCATTAGCAGAGAGGCTGCCTAAAATCATAATAAGGCCACAGACACCCCAAAATACACCGCCAGACGTGGATGTGCCCACCAGAAAGACAAGATCCAGCCTCATCCACCAGAGCTCAGGCACTAGTTCCCTACACCAGGAAGCCTACACAACCCACTGAACCAACCTTAGCCACTGGGGACAGATACCAAAAACAACGGGAACTACAAACCTGCAGTCTGTGAAAAGGAGACCCCAAACACAGTAAGATAAGCAAAATGAGACGACAGAAAAACACACAGCAGATGAAGGAGCAGGGTCAAAGCACACCAGACTTAACAAATGAAGAGGAAATAGGTAGTCTACCTGAAAAAGAATTCAGAATAATGATAGTAAGGATGATCCAAAATCTTGGAAACAGAATAGACAAAATGCAAGAAACATTTAACAAGGACGTAGAAGAACTAAAGAGGAACCAAGCAATGATGAAAAACACAATAAATGAAATTAAAAATACTCTAGATGGGATCAATAGCAGAATAACTGAGGCAGAAGAAAGGATAAGTGACCTGGAAGATAAAATGGTGGAAATAACTACTACAGAGCAGGATAAAGAAAAAAGAATGAAAAGAACTGAGGACAGTCTCAGAGACCTCTGGGACAACATTAAACGCACCAACATTCGAATTATAGGGGTGCCAGAAGAAGAAGAGAAAAAGAAAGGGACTGAGAAAATATTTCAAGAGATTATAGTTGAAAACTTCCCTAATATGGGAAAGGAAATAGTTAATCAAGTCCTGGAAGCACAGAGAGTCCCATACAGGATAAACCCAAGGAGAAACACGCCAAGACACATATTAATCAAACTGTCAAAAATTAAATATAAGGAAAACATATTAAAGGCAGCAAGGGAAAAAAAACAAATAACACACAAGGGAATCCCCATAAAGTTAACAGCTGATCTTTCAGCAGAAACTCTGCAAGCCAGAAGGGAGTGGCAGGATATACTTAAAGTGATGAAGGAGAAAAACCTACAACCAAGATTACTATATCCAGCAAGGATCTCATTCAGATTCGATGGAGAAATTAAAACCTTTACAGACAAGCAAAAGCTGAGAGAGTTCAGCACCACCAAACCAGCTTTACAACAAATGCTAAAGGAACTTCTCTAGGCAAGAAACACAAGAGAAGGAAAAGACCTACAATAACAAACCCAAAACATTTAAGAAAATGGGAATAGGAACATACATATCGATAATTACCTTGAATGTAAATGGATTAAATGCTCCCACCAAAAGACACAGGCTGGCTGAATGGATACAAAAACAAGACCCATATATATGCTGTCTACAAGAGACCCACTTCAGACCTAGAGACACATACAGACTGAAAGTGAGGGGATGGAAAAAGATATTCCATGCAAATGGAAATCAAAAGAAAGCTGGAGTAGCAATTCTCATATCAGACAAAATAGGCTTTAAAATAAAGACTATTACAAGAGACAAAGAAGGACACTATATAATGATCAAGGGATCGATCCAAGAGGAAGCTATAACAATTGTAAATATTTATGCACCCGACATAGGAGCACCTCAATACATAAGGCAAATGCTAACAGCCATAACAGGGGAAATCGACAGCAACACAATCATAGTAGGGGACTTTAACACCCCACTTTCACCAATGGACAGATCATCCAAAATGAAAATAAATAAGGAAACACAAGCTTTAAATGATACATTAAACAAGATGGACTTAATTGATATTTATAGGACATTCCACCCAAAAACAACAGAATACACATTTTTCTCAAGTGCTCATGGAACATTCTCCAGGATAGGTCATATCTTGGGTCACAAATCAAGCCTTGGTAAATTTAAGAAAATTGAAATCGTATCAAGTATCTTTTCCGACCACAACGCTATGAGACTAGATATCAATTACAGGAAAAGATCTGTAAAAAATACAAACACATGGAGGCTACACAATACATTACTTAATAACGAAGTGATTACTGAAGAAATCAAAGGGGAAATCAAAAAATACCTAGAAACAAATGACAATGGAGATACGACGACCCAAAACCTATGGGACGCAGCAAAAGCAGTGCTAAGAGGGAAGTTTACAGCAATACAAGCCTACCTCAAGAAACAGGAAACATCTCGAATAAACAACCTAACCTTGCACCTAAAGCAATTAGAGAAAGAAGAACAAAAAACCCCCAAAGCCAGCAGAAGGAAAGAAATTATAAAGATCAGGTCAGAAATAAATGAAAAAGAAATGAAGGAAACAGTAGCAAAAATCAATGAAACTAAAAGCTGGTTCTTTGAGAAGATAAACAAAATTGATAAACCATTAGCCAGACTCATCAAGAGAAAAAGGGAGAAGACTCAGATCAATAGAATTAGAAATGAAAAAGGAGAAGTAACCACTGACACTGCAGAAATACAAAAGATCATGAGAGATTACTACAAGCAACTCTATGCCAATAAAATGGACAACCTGAAAGAAATGGACAGATTCTTAGAAATGCACAAACTGCCGAGACTGAACCAGGAAGAAATAGAAAATATGAACAGACCAATCACAAGCACTGAAATTGAAACTGTGATTAAAAACCTTCCAACAAACAAAAGCCCAGGACCAGATGGCTTCACAGGTGAATTCTATCAAACATTTAGAGACAAGCTAACACCTATCCTTCTCAAACTCTTCCAAAATATTGCAGAGGGAGGAACACTCCCAAACTCATTCTACGAGGCCACCATCACCCTGATACCAAAACCAGACAAAGATGTCACAAAGAAAGAAAACTACAGGCCAATATCACTGATGAACATAGATGCAAAAATCCTGAACAAAATCCTAGCAAACAGAATCCAACAGCACATTAAAAGGATCATACACCATGATCAAGTGGGGTTTATCCCAGGAATGCAAGGATTCTTCAATATACGCAAATCAATCAATGTGATACACCATATTAACAAATTGAAGGAGAAAAACCATATGATCATCTCAATAGATGCAGAGAAAGCTTTCGACAAAATTCAACACCCATTTATGATAAAAGCCCTGAAGAAAGTAGGCATAGAGGGAACTTTCCTCAACATAATAAAGGCCATATATGACAAACCCACAGCCAACATTGTCCTCAATGGTGAAAAACTGGAACCATTTCCACTAAGATCAGGAACAAGACAAGGTTGCCCACTCTCACCACTATTATTCAACATAGTTTTGGAAGTGTTAGCCACAGCAATCAGAGAAGACAAAGAAATAAAAGGAATCCAAATCGGAAAAGAAGAAGTGAAGCTGTCACTATTTGCAGATGACATGATACTATACATACAGAATCCTAAAGATGCTACCAGAAAACTCCTAGAGCTAATCAATGAATTTGGTAAAGTAGCAGGATACAAAATAAATGCACAGAAATCTCTTGCATTTCTATACACTAATGACGAAAAATCTGAAAGTGAAATTAAGAAAACACTCCCATTTACCATTGCAACAAAAAGAATAAAATATCTAGGAATAAACCTGCCTAAGGAGACAAAAGACCTGTATGCAGAAAATTATAAGACACTGATGAAAGAAATTAAAGATGATACAAATAGATGGAGAGATATACCATGTTCCTGGATTGGAAGAATCAACATTGTGAAAATGACTCTACTACCCAAAGCAATCTACAGATTCAATGCAATCCCTATCAAACTACCCCTGGCATTTTTCACAGAACTAGAACAAAAAATTTCACGATTTGTATGGAAACACAAAAGACCCCGAATAGCCAAAGCAATCTTGAGAACGAAAAATGGAGCTGGGGGAATCAGGCTCCCTGACTTCAGACTATATTACAAAGCTTCAGTAATCAAGACAGTTTGGTACTGGCACAAAAACAGAAATATAGATCAATGGAACAGGATAGAAAGCCCAGAGATAAACCCACACACATATGGTCACCTTATCTTTGATAAAGGAGGCAAGCATATACAGTGGAGAAAAGACAGCCTCTTCAATAAGTGGTGCTGGGAAAATTGGACAGGTACATGTAAAAGTATGAAATTAGAACACTCCCTGACACCATGCACAAAAATAAACTCAAAATGGATTAAAGACCTAAGTGTAAGGCCAGACACTATCAAACTCTTAGAGGAAAACATAGGCAGAACACTCTATGACATACATCACAGCAAGATTCTTTTTGACCCAGCTCCCAGAGAAATGGAAATAAGAACACAAATAAACAAATGGGACCTAATGAAACTTAAAAGCTTTTGCACAGCAAAGGAAACCATAAACAAGACCAAAAGACAACCCTCAGAATGGGAGAAAATATTTGCAAATGAAGCAACTGACAAAGGATTAATCTCCAAGATTTACAAGCAGCTCATGCAGCTCAATAACAAAAAAACCAACAACCCAATCCAAAAATGGGCAGAAGACCTAAATAGACATTTCTCCAAAGAAGATATACAGATGGCCTACAGACACATGAAAGAATGCTCAACATCATTAATCATTAGAGAAATGCAAATCAAAACTACAATGAGATATCATCTCACACCGGTCAGAATGGCCATCATCAAAAAATCTAGAAACAATAAATGCTGGAGAGGGTGTGGAGAAAAGGGAAACCTCTTGGCACTGTTGGTGGGAATGTAAATTGATACAGCCACTATGGAGAACAGTATGGAGGTTCCTTAAAAAACTACAAATAGAACTACCATACGACCCAGCAATCCCAATACTGGGCATATACCCTGAGAAAACCATAGGTCAAAAAGAGTCATGTACCAAAATGTTCATTGCAGCTCTATTTACAATAGCCAGGACACGGAAGCAACCTAAATGTCCATCGACAGATGAATGGATAAAGAAAATGTGGCACATATATACAATGGAATATTACTCAGCCATAAAAAGAAATGAAATGGAGGTATTTGTAATGAGGTGGATGGAGTTAGAGTCTGTCATACAGAGTGCAGTAAGTCAGAAAGAGAAAAACAAATACAGTATGCTAACACATATATACGGAATCTAAGGGGAAAAAAAAAAAGGCCATGAAGAACCTAGTGGCAAGACGGGAATAAAGACGCAGACCTACTAGAGAATGGACTTGAGGACACGGGGAGGGGGAAGGGTAAGCTGGGACAAAGTGAGAGAGTGGCATGGACATATATACACTACCAAACGTAAAATAGATAGCTAGTGGGAAGCAGCCGCATAGCACAGGGAGATCAGCTGGGTGCTTTGTGACCACCTAGAGGGGTGGGATGGGGAGGGTGGGAGGGAGGGAGATGCAAGAGGGAAGAGAAATGGGAACATATTGTATATGTATAACTGATTCACTTTGTTAAAAAGCAGAAGCTAACACACCATTGAAAGGCAATTATACTTCAATAAAGATGTTTAAAAAAAAAAAAAAACAAAAAAACAAAGTAATGATGGTAGAGATGATCCAAAATCTAGGAAATAGAATGAAAAAATACAAGAAATGTTTAACAAGGACCTAGAAGAACTAAAGAGACAACAAACAATGATGAACAACACAGTAAGTGAAATTAAAAATTCTCTAGAAGGAATCAATAGCAGAATAGCTGTGGAAGAAGAACAGATAAGTGACTTGGAAGATAAAATAGTGGAAATAACTACTGCAGAGCAGAATAAAGGATAGTCTCAAAGACCTCTGGGACAACATTAAACACACCAACATTCGAATTATAGGGGTCCCGTAAGAAGAATAGGAAAAAAAAAGGGACTGAGAAAATATTTGAAGAGATTATAGTTGAAAACTTCCCTAATATGGGAAAAGAAATAGTTAATCAAGTCCAGGAAGTGCAGAGAGTCCCATACAGGAAAAATCCAAGGAGAAACACGCCAAGACACATATTAATCAAACTATCAAAAATTAAATACAAAGAAAAAATATTAAAAGCAGCAAGGGAAAAACAACAAATAATATACAAGGGAATCACCATAAGATTAACAGCTGACCTTTCTGCAGAAACTCTGCAAGCCAGAAGGGAGTGGCAGGACATATTTAAAGTGATGAAAGGGAAAAACCTACAACCAAGATTACTCTAGCCAGCAAGGATCTCATTCAGATTCGATGGAGAAATTAAAACCTTTACAGACAAGGAAAAGCTAAGAGAATTCAGCACCATCAAACCAGCTTTACAACAAATGCTAAAGGAACTTCTCTAGGCAGGAAACAAAAGAGAAAGAAAAGACCTACAATAACAAAACCCAAACAATTAAGAAAATGGGAATAGGAACATACATATCGATAATTACCTTAAATGTAAATGGCTTAAATGCTCCAACCAAAAGACACAGACTGGCTGAATGGATACAAAAACAAGGTCCGTACATATGCTGTCTACAAGAGACCCACTTCAGACTTAGGGACACATACAGACTGAAAGTGAGGGGATGGAAAAAGATATTCCATGCAAATGGAAATCAAAAGAAAGCTGGAGTAGCAATTCTCATAACAGGTAAAAAAGACTTTAAAATAAAGACTACTACAAGAGAGAAAGAAGGACACTGCATAATGAACAAGGGATCAATCCAAGAAGAAGATATAACAATTGTATATATCTATGCACCCAACATAGGAGCACCTCAATACATAAGGCAAATGCTAACAGCCCTAAAAGGGGAAATCGACAGTAACACAATCATAGTAGGGGACTTTAACATCCCACTTTCACCAATGGACAGATCATCCAAAATGAAAATAAATAAGGAAACACAAGCTTTAAATGATACATTAAACAAGATGGACTTAATTGATATTTATAGGACATTCCATCCAAAAACAACAGAATACACTCTCTTCTCAAGTGATCCTGGAACATTCTCCAGGATACATCCTATCCTGGGTCACAAATCAAGCATTGGTAAAATTAAGAAAATTGAAATCGTATCAAGTATCTTTTCTGACCACAACGCTATGAGACTAGATATCAATTACAGGAAACAATCTGTAAAAAATACAAACACATGGAGGCTAAACAATACACTACTTAATAACCAAGAGGTCACTGAAGAAATCAAAGAGGAAATCAAAAAATACCTAGAAAAAAATGTCATTGAAAACACAATGACCGAACCCCTATGGGATGCAGCAAAAGCAGTTCTAAGAGGGAAGTCTATAGCAATACAATCCTACCTCAAGAAACAAGAGACATCAGAAATAAACAACCTAACCTTACACCTAAAGCAATTAGAGAAAGAAGAATAAAAAAACCCCAAAGTTAGCAGAAGGAAAGAAATCATAAAGATCAGATCTGAAATAAATGAAAAAGAAATGAAGGGAACAATAGCAAAGATCAATAAAACTAAAAGCAGGTTCTTTGAGAAGATAAACAAAACTGATAAACCATTAGCCAGACTCATCAAGAAAAAAAGGGAGAAGACTCAAATCAACAGAATTAGAAATGAAAAAGGAGAAGTAAGAACTGACACTGCAGAAATACAAAGGATCATGAGAGATTACTACAAGCAACTCTATGCCAATAAAATGGATAACCTAGAAGAAATGGACAAATTCTTGGAAAAGCACAACCTTCCTAGACTGAACCAGGAAGAAATAGAAAATATAAACAGACCAATCACAAGCAATGAAATTGAGACTGTGATTTAAAATCTTCCAACAAACAAAAGCCCAGGACCAGATGGCTTCACAGGTGAATTCTATCAAACATTTAGAGAAGAGCTAACACCTACCCTTCTCAAAGTCTTCCAAAATATAGCAGAGGGAGGAACACTCCGAAACTCATTCTACGAGACCACCATCACCCTGATACCAAAACCAGACAAAGATGTCACAATGAAACAAAAATACAGGCCAATATCACTGATGAACATAGATGTAAAAATCCTCAACAAAATACTAGCATACGGAATCCAACAGCACATTAAAAGGATCATACACCATGATCAAGTGGGGTTTATCCCAGGAATGCAAGACTTCTTCAATATATGCAAATAAATCAGTGTGATACAACATATTAACAAATTGAAGGAGAAAAACCATATGATCAACTCAATAGACGCAGAAAAAGCTTTTGACAAAATTCAACAGCCATTTATGATACAAAAACCCTCCAGAAAGTAGGCATAGAGGGAATGTACCTCAACACAATAAAGGGCTTCTATGACAAACCCACAGCCAACATCGTTCTCAATGGTGAAAAACTGAAACCATTTCCACCAAGATCAGGAACAGGACAAGGCTGCCCACTCTCACCACTATTATTCAACATAGTTTTGGAAGTTTTAGCCACAGCAATCAGAGAAGAAAAAGAAGTAAAAAGAATCCAAATTGGAAAGGAAGTAAAGTTGTCACTGTTTGCAGATGACATGATACTATACATAGAGAATCCTAAAGACTCTACTAGAAAACTACTAGAGCTAGTCAATGAATTTGGTAAAGTAGCAGGATACAAAATGAATGCTCAGAAATCTCTTGCATTCCTATACACTAATGATGAAAAATCTGAAAGAGAAATTAAAGAAACACTCCCATTTACTATTACAACAAGAAGAATAAACCTACCTAGGGAGACAAAAGACCTGTATGCAGAAAACTATAAGACACTGATGAAAGAAATTAAAGATGATACAAACAGATGGAGAGATATACCAGGTTCTTGGATTGGAAGAATCAACACTGTGAAAATGACTGTACTACCCAAAGCAATCTACAGATCCAATGCAATCCTTATCAAACTACCAATGGCATTTTTCACAGAACCAGAATAAAAAATTTCACAATTTGTATGGAAACACAAAAGACCCCAAATAGCCAAAGCAATACTGAGAAAGGAAAATGGAGCTGGAGGAATCAGGCTCCCTTACTTCAGACTATACTACAAAGCTACAGTAATCAAGACAGTATGGTACTGGCACAAAAACAGAACTACAGATCAATGGAACAGGATAGAAAGCCCAGAGATAAACCCACGCACATATGGTCACCTTATTTTTGATAAGGAGGCAAGAAAATACAATGGAGAAAAGACAGCCTCTTCAATAAGTGGTGCTGGGAAAATGGGACAGCTACATGTAAAAGAATGAAATTAGAACACTCCCTAATACCATACACAAAAATAAACTCAAAATGGATTAAAGACCTAAATGTGAGGCCAGACACTATAAAATTCTTAGAGGAAAACATAGGCAGAACACTCTACGACATACATCACAGCAAGTTTCTTTTTGACCCACCACCTAGAGAAATGGAAATAAAAACAAAAATAAACAAATGGGACCTAATGAAACTTAAAAGCTTTTGTACAGCAAAGGAAACCATAAACAAGGCGAAAAGACAACCCTCAGAATGGGAGAAAATATTTGCAAATGAAGCAACAGACAAAGGATTAATCTCCAAAATTTACAAGCAGCTCAATATCAAAAAACCAACAACCCAATCCAAAAATGGGCAGAAGACCTAAATAGACATGTCTCCAAAGAAGATATACAGATTGCCGACAAACACATGAAACAATGCTCAACATCACTAATCATTAGAGAAATGCAAATCAAAACTACAATGAGGGATCTCCTCACACCAGTCAGAATGGCCATCATCCAAAAATCTACAAACAATAAATGCTGGAGAGGGTGTGGACAAAAGGGAACCCTCTTGCACTGTTGGTGGGAATGTAACTTGGTACAGCCACTATGGAGAACAGTATGGAGGTTCCTTAAAAGACTAAAAATAGAACTACCATATGACCCAGCAATCCCACTACTGGGCCTATACTCTAAGAAAACCATAATTCAAAATGAGTCATGTACCACAATGTTCATTGCAGCTCTATTTACAATAGCCAGGACACAGAAGCAACCTAAGTGTCCATCGACAGATGAATGGATAAAGAAGATGTGGCACATATATACAATGGAATATTACTCAGCCATAAAAAGAAACGAAATTGAGTTATTTGTAGTGAGTTGGATGGACCTAGAGTCTGTCATACAGAGTGAAGTAAGTCAGAAAGAGAAAAGCAAATACCGTATGCTAACACATATAATGGAATCTAAGAGAAAAACAAAAATTGGTCCTGGAGAACCTAGGGGCAGGACAGGAATAAAGACACAGACGTAGAGAATGGACTTGAGTACACAGGGAGTGGGAAGGGTAAGCTGGGACTAAGTGAGAGAGTGGCATGGACATATATACACTACCAAACGTAAAATAGATAGCTAGTGGGAAGCAGCCGCATAGCACAGGGAGATCAGCTGGGTGCTTTGTGACCACCTAGAGGGGTGGGATAGGGAGGGTGGGAGGGAGGGAGACGCAAGAGGGAAGAGATATGGGGATATATGTATATGTATAACTGATTCACTTTGTTATAAAGCAGAAACTAACACACCATTGTAAAGCAATTATACTCCAATAAAGAGGTTAAAAAAAAAAAAAGAAAAAGAAAAAATATCTATGCTATTTTGCTAGAGTATTTGATACACTATTTCTGTGGTTAAGAGCTCTAATGCAAAGTATGATATTAAAAATTTAAAAAATTCAAGGCTAAGTATCATTGAAGAAGTATGAAATGTTTGTTTTGAAACAGATAGCAAAGAACATTGATGAGGACAATTAACTTATGGCTATAGAATAATTTTGTTCTTATTTTACCATTTATAAGGTTTGATTTTTAAACCATGACAATCAGAAGGAGTGAATTATAAATGGCATTTTTGCTGCATCAGAAGCTATAAAGAGAATAAATTATATAAAATGAACACTATCTTCTCAGGTGGCCCAATTAAACTTCATAACTTTGTCATAAGAATTACATGATAGGATTCAGAATTTCATGCTGAACTGGTCACTTAAGTTTCTTTTGATTCTATCTTCCCAAAGCACACCACCTACATGCACAGAGAATTTTGGAAATGAATTGTAGATTGTGGTAAGTCTGACAATGCCACTTCACTTTAAGGAAAGCATTTTGGAGACGTGGGAGATAATTTTGGAGATTAGCAATTAATATTTCAAGTTTAAAAATGCTTCAACATGGTGCCTAAATGTAATGCCACATTTCACAAGATAACTTTTCTAAGGCACTCTTCTAAGCTATCAAGCTTACATACAATATTCCTTTTCTCTGGTACTGAACATCTTTAAACATTGTTCCAGCATCCCATTTCCACGTAAAGACCAACAACGTCTCTAAATTGGGATCCGACAGAGACGATTAAATGTGACATCAAAAACACCCAGGTCATGCCTTTCTTCAACATCTAACCTGTGTGGACACAGTTTACACTTCTTTTTCCAGAATAATATTTCAGTTTTCATTGAATTTTTTTTAAACTATAGCTTCTAATATCAGTTGTATCAAAAGTTAGACATCAAAGCTCAAAATCACCAATTAGGGAGAGTACAAAAATACATGATTCATATCCTGTAAATTGTGGGGCACTGTTTTCTAGAAAGCAAGGTAAGCAGAGTCTCCTGTCTTACGTCACAATCCTATGCATATAGGTCTCTCCTCTACCCAGTCTTTTTCTTCTACACATACTCACTGTAGACCCTTAACACTGCCCTTTGGGAACCAAGCTAAAGTTCAAAACCTACATCTCCTGTCCCTATGTACTTATAGTGAACAACACCATTCTTGAAGATTTTTTAGGATTTTTCTATGATCATAACAATTTTTAACCAATGCTGTAGCAAAGACTAACAACTGATCCTCAGGTGCGAAGGAACACCCGAAGCCATCGACGACCTTTGAGATCTTCTTCTCCATTTCTTCCACATTTCTACTCTTTTCCTCCTGGGCTAGCATTTTGCTTAAAGGCTATTTCACACTTTTCTTTTAAATTAAATTCTACTGAAGAGGATACACCATCTATGTTTTAAATTAGTTTTCCTTCTCCTTTCATTCTTAAATACTAAGAAGTGATTAAAATTAATGATGTGCTGGGCGGTCTGAGGACTCAGCAGAGTGGCTCCTGCAGGCGGGCAGGCAAGTGGTTTCCACCGCGATGCCTTCATTAAGTGAGAAGGCTCCCATCACTTAAAAACCTAAGTCACAATTTCCACAAACTGAACAAAAGTTACTCTCCCAGGTACAAAGCTAAGTTTACTTCACTTTCTAAGTTAAAGAAATAGCTTCCCATTCCCCTGCTACCAGGTCTTGAAAGGATTGAGGGAAAAGATTAAAGTGGGCCCTTATGAGGGCAGATGGGGTGATCTAATCCCCCTTTCCTGCTGCCTACTCTCTCCCAGGGAGCATTCATTCCTAATTAGCCACAGCCAGGAGCGGGCATGAGCAGTACACACAGCCCCTCTGGGAAAATTCACAAATGCAAAAAAAGTGAAATGTGGCCAAAACACACGTAGTGAGTTCCATTATGGCCCCCAAGGATAGGCACATCCTCACCCCAGAGCCTGTGAATAAGGACAAATCCAGAAAGAGGGGTTTTGCAGATGAATAAATTAAGGATCTCCAGATGAGATCACGCTGCATGATCTGTAGGAGCCTTAAGTTCAGTGATGAGTGTCCTTATAAAAGTCAGGAAAAGACCAGGAAAGGAGAAAGGCAGAGAAGACAGAAGCAGAGATTGGAGTGATGGAGCCACCAGAAAGCAGAAGAAGCAGGAAGCGTTCTCCCCAGGAGCTTTCATAGAGAGTGCGGCCCTGCCCACACCTTGATTTGGCCTTCTGGCTTCAAGAACTCTGTGAGATTCACCATACCTGTGTTTTAAATCACCAAGTTTGTGCTAATTTTCATGGCAGCCCAGGAAACTGACAGGGCATCTCACTTCCCAGGAACAAAGGCATGAAATTAAACCAGAAAATAAGGATTCGGATCCTCACACTGTTTTTCTTCTGGACAGGAAGTGGAAGAGTATATTAGGTCATGTGTGTGTGTGTATGTGTGTGTGTGTATAAAATGATCCTCTATAAAGCATAGATAAGCAACAGTTTTTTCCAAAACATGACTCAACTTTATTGCAACTTACTCTCAGAAACCAAAATTTCATCTCTGTAAAACATCATTGGAGTAATACAATTCAAGAGGATTTTCTAATTAAGTTAAATTTCCCCTGGTATCATACAGTTATCTTTAGAAATATGTGGGACATAAATAAATGTTTTAAGCCTTCCTGTTCAGATGAGTACATACTAATCTCTCATTAAAAAAAAAAAAACTTCAATTAGCCATGTTCCTGTTTGAACCGTCCTTGCAAATGAAAAAGTTCAGCCTAATGGAATCCTGCATCAGTGTTTCTCAAAGTTGAATAGCATAAGAATGCCCTGGGGGTAGATGTTAACATGCAGATGCCTAGGCCCAGCCCCGGATTCAGTTAATCTACTTTAGTGAGGGCTGCATCTTAATTTTTAACAGCTGTCTCAGATTTTATTGCAGTGGTCATTGGACAAGAGTGAAAAAAAAAAAAAAATGTCCCGAAGATGTAGCATAACGGCCAACGACTCAGTGCTTTAGGCTGTACTTCACTGAGAAAAGAATTCAAACTGACCCAGACATGTGTAGATCAGAAGAGCTGCGTGCTGTGAAATATGCAACAAGTGGATTTTTTGTTCAAAATGAAATTAAAATAATGACAGTGAGATGAAACTCTTGTGTTTTTTTAATCCCTGTAATTCTCCTAGATTTGGGTGTCATTTATGAGCTTGGCTTTGCCCCAAAAGGAAATAGTTATTCTGCAGCCTGAAAACAAATGCATCAAATTCTGAGACCTTAAGATTTTAAAAATTGATGATAAAGTATCTTCCTGCCCTCCACCAACTGCCTGGTGCATCAGGCTAGATCAGAATCCTCCACTAGCACCAAACACCCTGCCCTTCACTGCCCCCAGTTAATAGGTGTGGAGGTAAGAAAAGGCCCTCAGTTCAATTTGAGAAATCAAAGGTAGAAGATAGTGGTTTCCAGCGTCACTGAAATCCTGGAAAGTTCCCACATGATCAGAAAATGCAGGATTCGATCCTAACCTTACGAAGGTCTCATCATGTGATTTGGGGTGAGTACCATAAATTCTCTGTCAATTTTCTCATCTTTTAGAGAGCTCTAATTATATCTACCTCAGAGGTTTGGTTATGTTTTGAAAGATAGTAAGAAGTCGAGTTCCCTTTGGCTCTATATCCTCAGTCAAGAATCCACCAAAACTACCTCATATTATTCGAGTGTACAGAATGGTAAGTAACTAATAAATACAAACTTATGAATCTAGGCCACATTCGAGCTTCATTAATCAATTTTTATAGTTTTAGAGTTTCTTCCATTCTGTTCATAACCCCTCCTCTGTCCTTAGGCACAAGTCTCATTCTTTGGCTTGGTTTCAGATGCAAAGCCCTGTTCCTAGACCACAGCTCTGCGTGTGCCCTTGATCACCTGCTGTCAGGTGAGTCTGCTGCTTCACTGCACCTCTCCTCAGCATCATTCTTAAGCTCATCCCAGCACATAAACCTCTTTATTCTCCCTGGGGTGTGAGGCTGAGAGTGTTTCATCATCTTGCCCTTGTGTCTTCTAAAACTGGATTTTCCATCTTTTAAATCCCTCTCTGTCCTTCTGGCAAATTCTCAGCAATGGCGTCCCACTAATAACACAGTCTGATTTCCGATTTCTCGTGCATATGCTGGTCCTAAATCACATCCTGTTGCTTTCTGCACAGTTAGCTTTTATTTCTGGCCTTTTATCATTTAGGCCATTTATTCAGACCTCTAGTTCTCTTGCTAATAAAACTCAACTTATAAAAAATCAGTGTCTCTAAACCTCCCTTTTGGATCTTTTTTATCCAACCTTTAGTCTAAAACACAGAATAAGGGCTTAGAATCATATTCACAACATGTGGGAAAGAGTGGTCAATTCTTCTAATTAATGTGAAGCTTAAATGTCTCAAATCCATGTTTTGATTTAGTCAGCAAAGGAAAAAGCAGCAGGAACGCACTGTCCCTCCCCCAACTTTACCCTGGGGAATGGGATATTCAGCACCTGTATTTCAAATCTTAAGCCAGTCCTAATCACGTCATTGAAAATGCATCAGTGCATAATTCAGGAGTAACAGATAATCAAGGCAAGGAAAACAATACGAGAAGAGCATTATTAGCAAACCCCTCAACACAGAACCACGACAAAGAAAAGAAGGTATCTTTTTCCTAGAGCACAGTATATGAGATCTAATCAACACTGTCAGTAAAATCTAAAGGCTCCCCAACTTCGCCCTTATGTAGCTCCCTCCACCCCAATGCCAATGTGTTAACTCCCTACTTCAGGACAGAAAGCTGACATGCAATGTGATCAAAGAAAATTGCCACATCATCATATATGGCAAAACCAATCTGGGACTGCTGTGGACTGAATTGTGTCCCCCTCCCTGGCCAAATTCGTATGTTGCTGTCTTAACCCCCAACGTACCTGTGTTTGGAGATGGGGCCTATCAGGGTAAGAGCAAGGTTAAGTAAGGTGATAAGTCTGGGGCCCTGATCCAATAGGATTAGTGTCTTTGTAAGAAGAGGCACACAGAGCTCATGTTCTCTCTCTCTAAACACATGGGCACTAAGGGAGGGACGTGTGAGACTCTCCACAAGCCAGGATGAGCTCCCACAAGAAACCAACCCACCTGCACCCTGATCTTGGACTCCAGCCTCCAGAACTGTGAAAATAAATTTCCATTGTTTAAGCCACTCACTCAGTCTATGGTATTTAGTTATGGCAACTCAAACTTACACAGGAACCAAGTGCAAACTCTTGAATTCCTTTTTTACTTACTCCTTACTTTGCCATAATTATCTCTTGTGTACTTTTATACCAGTTTACTGCCAGGCAAATATAGGGTTTTTTTCCCCCTCTATTACATACACAGAACCTTAGAAAGAAAATGGAAAAATAACTCCATAATCTGTAAAACACAAATCTCCTACCCGTATCCTTGCAAAGAGAAACACCATCACTGGAGGCTATCCACACCCAAGAAAAATGTGGAAAATATGGTAGGTTCTCATCTCCAGGTGAACCCCCAATGGTTTAATCTAATCCCGGAGACCCTGTTCACCTTGCTAGTAATTGGTTTGGAGGTAGGCATGTGTCTCATTCAGGATTTAACTGGGAAAACATAAACACAGCAAATATTTGGGGGAAAAAAAAAGGAAATTCAATGTAGGGAATTTTTTCCACAAGTGTTGGAAGAGTTGAGGAACTGGACGGGGGGGAGGGGAGGCAAACAAGCCACAGCCACCCCTAAACTGGAGAAACAGTGGGAATGGGAGTTTGACCAGAGCCCAGTGGCCTGGGTGGGGTGTCTGCAGAATCTGGACTCACTTCCACAGGTCCAGTGGGTGTTGGAGCAACAGAGCCAGGCAGCTGCTGGACATGCAGCACCAGGGAGAGGGAGGAGCAGAAACACACATCTCCCCTGCCCAGCCTTTAGTCTCCACTAGTGGTTCCCTGTGACCACACCCAGCGAGAGACCAGGGTCCTAGAGACAGTCTACAGATGTCAGATCCTCCCGTGAAGCAGAGCAAACAGGCCAGAACTAGCCACGTGTGTGACCCACTTCTGACAAATGAAGGAAAGTTAACCAGGCAGCTTCTGCCAACGAGTTCCTTTGTCATAAGAACAGTCGCACAAGAAGAGACAGCCCCTATGCGTGGTTGGTCTGTGTGTGAAGCCGGGAATTACCACAGCCAACCTGTCACCAGGAGGGGACTAGGGAAAACACAGAGGGTGGCAGGGAAGACCCAGCATCTGCAGTAACATTATTATTTGCTGAGTCAATAAAGCTAGTTGTTCTGCATATGTGATTGTGAACAAAGGGCTTGCTGCTTCCTATCACAGAAATCTTCAGTGTCATTGGCTAGAGTGTCAGGTGCTTTGGCAGTGGTTGGACACAGCCTCAGACACTGACTTGGGACGATCCCAATGTCCCCACTGTCCGGGTACAGACAGGTCCCCACTATGACAAGGACACCGGACTTTAAGTCTCCATTTGTTCTGTTTCCATTCACTCCATATTACGACATGTTCTGACAAAGAGCAACTAAGGACAGGTGTTTATTCTGCTGTTTCAAAGATTTACATTTTGCATTTTAAAAATATTATATTTCCACTATAAACATGAGCCTTAGAGTTTTATACAGGAGGTTATTTATATCAATATATCCACCAGAACTGTTGTGAAGGAAGAAATCAACCATCGTACTCATGAGTTATTAAACACAATGCCTTCAGTGTGTGAGGAGATTAAATAAAGCCATGAAGGGCAACGGTGGGAGATGGACTTGAACTTGAAACCTGAGTTGGCCCCAAATGGGTTCTGTGGTCTTGGGTAAACCACTTAATCTCTGTGACGCTCAAATTTCTTACTGAAGAAACGGGATCATCGCGCTGCTTCCCGCTCTAGACTTTTGAGGGAATTAGATCGCACGATACGTATAAAGTACTCACCCAATGTGGGGCATTTACTAAGAGCTCAGAAAGTGTTAGCTTCACACCCAGATCATCTCAACCTGAATGTAACTTATTCAGAAAGCTATCAGGATCCTCTTCCTCTCAAGCTAGAACTCACCGTTGTACAACCACATCCACCTATAATAGCACACAAAGACCATTTAAATAATATCTATTCTCCCATGCAACTAAAACAGAGCACGTCTAGGGACTGTAGTTCAGTATTTTATCTCCAGAACTCAGGAGAGTGTCTTGACATCACACAGCAGGCACGTAATCGAGGATTTGCCGTGTGACTTGTTATTCTTGTCTTTTGCTTTTGTCTGCATTTCCCCCTCAATCCACCTTATATGTGGAGACTGCAGGCTACCTACCACCAGAACAAGGCAATTTGGGTTGAGAAGTCACAGAACTTGAGGAAATGTGGTTTTTTCAACACCTTTCTATCAAATATAGTTAAAACTTTCCCTGTTGGAATATAGAAAATACTGTTCTCTTTAAGACTTTCACACTACACCGCTGTAATTGAAAATAGTTTGTGTTCCCTTCCACAATATTTCTGCCTGGAGGAAAGGCATCTGGGAATTTTAATCTTAAAATAGCAAACAGTGCTTAAGAGGAAAGCTGGGAAGAGAAGAAAGTGAAGAACTCAAAGGAACAAAAGATGAAAGAAGTGTGGACACTGACAGAGGACGGGTGGAGTCTGTGTGACTCATGTAAACACTGGCTGAATTACAAAAATCAAGGTCAAAAAACCAAAAAAGCATTTAAATGTTTAATTTACTCTAGAAGCCTTTGTAGTCATTTGCTTCTGTGCTCATTTCTGCATAGGGTCGTCAAAGCAGCTAACTATGGACTCTAAATCACCCTATTTATAGAAGAACTAAGGTAAAACACACACAAAATTGGGGCACAGTAATGCTGAGAAAGAAATAGTCAAGGAAGTAGTATCATCCACTATTATCTTGTTTTCCTCATTTGTTCATTATGTAGCTAATGAAGGTGAATACCTGTGGCTTGAATAATGTTCCCTTCATTATTCACTGAGATTTCAAGTGTTCAATTCTGTTAAGAATTCCTCTAGTTTATTCATCAGTATCTGAAAGTAGGAGCCTCGAGCTCAGCTCTATCACCCATAGAACATAAGCAGAGGATGTCCATCCCGACAGGACTGCAGGGTCCCTGCTTCCTCACCTGGAGATCAGACCCATCCATTCTCCAGACAAACAGTGGCCCTAAAAGGGGCCTGAGGAGCCCCAGTGACACCCCAGCACTCTATGCCAGGATACACTGGCCTCTGTATCAGGGCTGATGTTGTTCCCTAGTTCTGATCAGTGTTTTCTAATAACCAACTCACTGCTTTATTCATCTATCCCATTCTCTAGTCTATTCTTTTGAGGTCCAGGCCCTGATTATCTTTCCTGGCAGATGTTCAGAAACCTACCAACTCATCACACGCCTCCCCCACTTGCCCACCCACAAGAATCAACATCTAGTTCCCTAGGTTTGCTTCTGAGACATACTTTGCTATGTTCCCCTCTTAGAAAATCCAGACGTTAAACTCTCTGCACACTTCTAACCCATTCTACATTCATCAGTGCTTCTAAAAAATATTCACCACGAATACCCTATAAGCACATCTTCTAGACATTCCCTTGAGAATTACAATACTAATTACAATTCCGGGCAGAACTATCTAGCTGTTTTTTCCCCAAGGCTTGCACGGATGTTTATGTAAAGAGCTAAAGAAAGTTAAAATGATTGTCATCGTTGAGTTTATTTCCCAGAAAAGAATGTGGGTTTTGCTATGTATTTAGGTTCAGCCCAACAACTAAGTTGTTAATATAAACTAGCACAGAAAAGAACTGCAAGGAACATATTACAGTCAAATTCGGTTGGGTCTGTTGTACATTAAGTTGCTGCATCAAGGGAGAGTGAGAGCAGGGGAAGCCTGGAGCCTCAGAGGTGGAATTGGTGGGGGGGAGGGGGGAGCGGGGTTGGGGCGGAGCTTAGAAAAGGGTGTGCGCACGCGCGATGGGGGAAATGCAGCGCTAGCTCGTGCTGTGATGAGGAGCAGACCTTGGGTGTATCTCAGCATCTTTGCTCAGGACACAGAAGGAATAAAGTGGGGCTGAGGGAGTCACGGTGAGAAGAAGCAATCAGTTGAATGATGAGAAATGGCCGGTCACTTTTCAACCACGGTGTGGCCTTGGAAAGTATGGTTTATATAACTTCGGCCATATGCTGTTAGGATATTTATTTTTCGCTTCGAATATTTTTTAAAAACTTTTATTAGAGTATAGTTGATTTAAAATGAGGATATTCTTTCAGATTTTTTAGGCACATCATAATCTGACCACCACCAGTGCTAGGAGAGAACTCAGCGTCTTATGTCCTTGGGAAATACAAAGTGAAGATAAATTGGTGGAATATTGTGTTCAAAAAACCCTTATCTGAAGCTCTGTACCTGTTCTGGAAATAGAGCTGCTTTCTGTGTCACAGTGACCCTCGTGGCTCTGATCCTTCAGAGAAAAGTAATATGTTCCATTCTCCCAACTACAATTTCAAACAGCAAAGTCTGAAATCATCTGTGATTTTAGAGACAGTTTTCTCAGCACTATGCACCTGATGTTAATTAACAAAAGCAATTTTTATAAGTTCATTACTATGAGTTTCTTTATTTTAGATTTGTTTTCTAAAGAAAGAAATGATTTTTTAATCGTAATTGTTAGGAAGGAGCTGGCCAAGTAAATATGATCTCATTCTTAGAACAGTAGGATTTGCTTAATTAAATAGTATAATCTTACCATAGAAAGAGGATTCTATTTCCTTCTCTGAAAATCCTCACCATTTAGTAAATTGTCTACGACTTTTACTTAACAGAGATAATTCATTTTTAAAATGTTTTTATGCAAAGTTTTGATTTTCTCTTAATGTTCAATAACATGAGAAGTATTACAATCATTGCTCCAGTCTTGCTAATTTTATAAAATATTCATCTTCATGGTTACCATGGAAAGAACCAGGATTTTTCCATCTCAAAGTGCTTTTGTTTCTAACCTCATAATCCATGATCTTCCCTAAGCACATGCAGGAAAAATTTTCTGCATTTTGACGAAGTGATAAGCACTCTGCATTCTGAATTCATGAAGATGTATTAAGTGTAACTATGTTTCTGTCCTTGTGCAAAGTCTCTGGATACGAAGATGAACAAGAGCTAGCAGCCCTGTCTCTCTTTCATACTGTTTATCTAAGATTCCTAAAACAAAATCTGGTTTCCAAATTCAGCAACAATCAATATTTTATAATTGAGTAGTAGACTTGTATAAAGCAAATTACTTAGGGGACCCTGAGGGTATACTTCCATCTATTAGTGTAAAGGCATAACCCCAGTCCCTTGCTAATGCAGAAGAATGTCCTACAGTAGATATTTACGTTACCTGGCAAGAGGCTGAGAGCAATTCTATCAGTAAGACTTTAAAATACATCTTTTCTTAGAAGTCACAGGACCATTAGTCTTCACGGTGTCATTGAATTGTCCCTATTGGATTAACTAATTAATGCTCATAACAATAGTTTACTCATTTTTACAAGGGAAAAATAAGAATGAATTATTGCTTTCCAAAAAATGGAAGTCTGTTATAGATGATACAAGGAATTATCTTCTGTTACAGACGCACACAGGGAAGAAAGAGTAATTTATGTGTTTGTTAAGTATTCTTTTCCCATTTATCATCGATCATCACTCATTGTACAGTATTAATTTTACCAGAGCGTGTTTAAACAGTCACTCAATGTGCTGCTAAGATATATGGCAGAGAGGAAGGGAACTAATATTTATTTACAAGTCTATTAGTTTGGGAGAAAAGTGACATATTCCTTGGTTTCCCCCCTTTTTTCAAAAGACTTGCACCCATAATGCATTCATCCTTGAAAATGTTAGCTTTTTGAGCGCTAGGCCCCTTATAGCAACCCCTAACTTCAAAGAGAAAGATGAGCAAATATGATAGAGGTACAGCCGTTGTTATCATGTGTGGACACTTTTGCCTCCTGCCTTGCTGACTCTCCAATTCTTCCCTTCCCACAACTGATCTTTTTTGTCCACTAACACAATCATCACATCAGCTCTGAAGCTAAACTTCACCTCTACAACGTTTTATCTTGTCTCTGCTGTAAGGTCTCCTAAATCAGTTTGATTATTTAGGGACATTTTCTAGCCAATGGCAGGGAGGTACAGCCCTCTGACTACGGTTTATTGGAGATTCAACTACATCCAAAGTCCAGCGACTTCTCAGTAACTTCATTGCCACCGTCCTGGTCCAAGCCACCATCACGTCCCATTGGATGGTGGCAATAGTTCCCTGACATCTCCTTGCTGTCACTTCCCAAGATGGCAGCCAGAATGATATTTTCAAAGTTTAAATTGGATCATGTCACTTCCCTATTCAAAATTCCAGAATTATTCCCTACTTAACTTAGAGTAAAACCCAAAGTCCTACCATGGCCAAGAAGGCTCTGTAGGATCTGACTCTCCCTACTTCTCTGACTGACCCTACAATCAGTCTCCTCCTCCCTCCTCCACTTCACCCACCCTGGCCTCTTCTCTGTCCTTCACCAAACCAAACAAGCCCTCCCTTGGAACCAGGGCTCCAACTCTTCCTCCCGCCCAAATGCTCTTCCTCCTGATGTCTGCTCACTCAGAACGACTAGTCTTTTCTCACATCTCACCTCTCAAGGAGGTCTACCCGAACACCCAATTAATACTTGAGTCATGTCTCTTTTAAGCAGCATACAGTAGGGCTTTGATTTTATATTCAGCCTGGAAATGAGGCTTTCACTTGGAGAATTTCAGAGCATGTTCATTTTCTATAATTACTGACATACTTGCAACCACATACACCCTATGGCTATCTGGTTTTAATTTGATACACTGTGAAGGTTAATTTGGTGAATTTTATGTGTCAACTTGACTGGGTTACAGGATGCCCAGATATCTGGTTAAACATTATTTCTGGGTGTGTCTGTGAGGGTGTTTGTGGAAGAGATTAGCATTTGAATTGGTGGACTTAGTAAACCAGACTGTCCTCTGCCCTGTGGATGGTCATCCATCATTCAGTCCACTGAGAACCTGAATAGAACAAAACAAAACAAAAAACAAAACAAAAAAAGAAGGTCTGAATTCTCTCTCTGCCAGACTGTTGAGCTGAGACGTTGGTCTTCTCCTGCCCTTGGGCTGGGATTCACACTGCTGGTGTTCCTTGTTCTCAGGCCTTCGAACTTGGACTGGAATTTACATGCCCACCTTTCCTGGGTCTCCAGCATGCAGATGTTAGATGGTGGGACTTCTCAGCTCCATAACATGTAAGCCAATTTCTTATAATAAATCTCATTATATATAACCTCTTGGTTCTGTTTCTCTGGAGAACCCTGACTAATACAAACACCTTTTTTATGTTCTTTTTTCTTTTCAAATTTCTCTTGGATGTAACCCATATTTTTGGTTTTTCCATATTAGCTCTACTGAATTATTATTCATTTGTATCCTGTTGCTTTATCCAGGACATTTACAACACACATCCTTGACTTTTTACAGTAGAAAGCAAATGATTATCTTTTAACATTTTACTAATATTTCTTAAACTTTAGAGGACTTTAACTCTGCCCTAATTCCACCTTTTGTTGCATTGCCATATATATATTAAATCCCACGAGATATTATTGTTGTTTTTAACAATCACTGTTCATCAATATTTACTGGATGTTTATCATTTCTATGTTCTTCACCCTTTCTGCATTTACTGATTTTTCATCAGGAATCATTTTCTTTAAACCTCTTAACATTTATTTGCATTCATGCCAGTTGGTAACAAAATTCTCTGATTTTTTTGATTTTCTAAAAATGTCTCTATTTAGGCTTCTGTTCTTGAAGGAAGTTCACTCTAGTTGTGGAATTCAAGGATGGTAACTCCATGCTCCCAAGAAATTTAAAGACATTACTCATTATCCTCTGGGTTTTTATCATTTTTATTGAAAAGTCCATTTTCAGCCTTTTTTCTGTTTACTGTTGCTCCTTTGAAGACATTATGTCCACCCATCTCCCAATCCAGTCCATGCTGCTTCTAAGTTTTCCCTCTGTCTTTGCTTTCCAACATGTTCACATAAGGTGTGTAATTCTCTTTGACTTCATCTTCATTGGCATTCACATAGTTACTTGAATCTGTAGGTTGTTGTCTTTCATTGATTTTGGAATATTCTCAGCTATTATTCCTTCAATTTATTGCTACTTTCACACCCTCTCTCCCCCTCCAACTCCTATTACATATGATGAGCATGATGATTGTGTCCCACGCATCACTTTTGCATTTCCTCTGTTTTGAAATCTATTGTCACTCTGGAATTCAGTTTGGATTTTTTCTATTTGATCTCTCTTCCAATTCACTCTTCTTCCATCTACTGCACGTACAGTCAGGTTAAGTAGTTGCTGGTTTCAGTTATTGGATCTTTTCATCTTTAACATTTTTACTTATTACTTTTTACCAGATTCCAATTTTCTGGTGAAATTATCCGTTGTCTCATCTATTTTGTTTATTTTTTCTCTATTTCTTGAATACATTTACCAGATATGTTTTAAAGTATTTTTCTGCTCATTTCAATATCTGATTCACCTATATGATATTTCTCTTGTTTAGCTTTAGATTTTCATCATATGGTTTAATCTCTTGGTATACCTAAAATATTTTTATTAAATATCAGATATCACATACCTGTATAAAAATATAGAAGATTCTGGTGATATTATATTACAGTCACTATTAAAGTTTTCTTAGAGTTAAAAATTATGTTTTCTTCCATTTAAGATCATTTTGTCATGATTTGGTACAGAGTTTGATGGGGTTTTTTTTTTAATTTTTATACTGGAGTATAGTTAATTTACAATGTTTTGTTAGTTTCAGCTATACAGCAAAGTGATTCAGTTATATACATACATAGATCGATTCTTTTCCAGATTCTTTTCCCATATAGGTTATTACAGAATACTGAGTAGAGTTCCCTGTGCTATTCAGTAGGTCCTTGCTTGTTATCAATTTTATATATAGTAGTGTGTATATGTCAGTCTCAAACTCCCAATTTATCCCTCCCCCACAACCTTTCCCCTTTGGTAATCATAAGTTTGTTTTTTAAATCTGTGAGTCTGTTTCTGTTTCTTAAATAAGCTCATTTGTATCATTTTTTTAAGATTCCATATATCAAGCGATATCATATGATATTTGCCTTTCTCTGTCTGACTTACTTCACTTAGTATGATAATCTATAGGTCCATCCATGTAGCCGCAAATGGCATTATTTCATTCTTTGGTTTGACATTGTTTCACAACTATTACTGAACTTTGTATTTAAGGACACTTAAGCAAAACCCATTATTTTTGAGAAAAGAAGAAAATACAGATGTGAGGCAGGAAAAGGTTGGTCTCAAATTTCAAACAGACAGCTTAAAAACATACACTTAATATGATATGATGGTGACTCTATGGATTTGATAAAGAGCTACATTTATGCCAATATTATTCAATGGCCATGTAGACAACATCAGTGAAGAGACAGAGAAAGTTACGATACTTTCTTTTCTTTTATGTTGAGGGAAGTTTGTAAGAGGTGGTGCAAAATGATAGAAAAAGAACATAGTTGAGTGTTAGCTCTAACTGTGCCAGCTTTGAAACACATCTCTGCACTTTGGTTTTTTATCTTCATCCATAGTACAGAGATAATATCTTCCCCATAGTATTGTTATAAGGATCAAATATAATTATTGTGTCTGGTACAGGGTGGGAAATAAATTCATGGCTATATTTTGAAGCATGGTTTTTAGTTTGTTTGTTTGACTAGCTGGTTTGCTCGGAGAATCCTAAACATGGGCTATTCTACAGCTACAAACAGAAATAGGAAACCTCCATATACAGTACTGAATCTCTGTAAAATAGCTAGCCCTTTTCACATCATTCTCATGGAAGAAAAATTAAGCCATCAGAAGTAAGAAGAAGAAACTCCAGAGCAATTTCTTATTACCTGAGAATCACTGAAGGTCAACCACAGATGCACATATCCTGCAATCATTCTAGAACATGGAAAAACTCCTTAACTCAGCCCTTCAGTTCTTCTTTCAAGGATTTCATGAACTGACCTTTTCATGAGAGCTTTCCTGAAATCCAAGGCTCTCCAATTCCAGGCTTACTACAGAACAATTTAAATCCTTACTTTGTATAATTTTCCCTAAACATCATAATTTTTTCTAGACATTTTTATTGCTATGCAATTGCTATTGCAATTACAATGTAATGTGACATAGGACCAAAAATATCAGAGCACTATAAGAAAATGTAAAAGTCGTTAATAAGAGACATTTATCCCTGATCTTTCTTGAAGTGTAAATACGTTTAAGCTTGATAATACTTAACTTCCTTCATCAGCTGGGAGACAATCATCCATCAACCCGATGGGCTATGGGGTTAAACAGTTCAAGGAGCAGGAGGTGTATCAGAAGAAACTCTTGTTTCAATACAGGAAAATCAAATCATAACCTTTCTTCTCATTAAAAACTGAGAAAATTCGGCAGACTTTAATGCTCTGCCATCATTGCCATTTTCTAAGAAGAAGCCCCATTATTGCAAAGAGTGAAATTCGCCTAGGACCCTGGAGGCCATTCAGACACACAGGAAAAGAGGTGGGATTGTTATTAGTCTCCCTGATAATTACAGTCAAGATCCTAAACATTTGGGGTTAAAAAATCTCGTATTAATAAGATGCAGACTGCTCGATTTGTATGCTTGAGAAATGGTGAGAGGAAATTCATTAGGTCCTAATTGACCTGTCTTCTCCATGGTTCCTTCTAGAGCAGAAACCACCATCTATTCAGTAATGACCCAGTCCTTGTCCTGCTGCTGTCCCAGGTCAGCCACACATCTGCACGAGCTGCCCGAGCTGCTCTCAAACATCAGTGAATATACAAACGTAATCACTGAATTGCATTCATTAAGCACCCTCTGGCTTGGACTGTGCAACACTGATAAGTTAATATACAAATGTGACGAGGTACCAATTTCATAGAAGTGAAAACAAATTAGACTTAGCTCAGATAACTCTAAGAGTTATTTATAAGGGAGTAAAAGACAACCAGTTCTCCTGTATTATGTTTCTTGTTAATAGAATGATTCACTGTTACTACTAGATGTAGTCTGAGGGTCAGGGCTCCCTTAGAATAAAATCCAGCACCAGTGTCATCTCGTGTATGTGCTACAAGATGCCAGCCCCATCTCCCTTGATTAGCAATCGCACCATCTCTAAAACATACTGCCAGGCATGGTCTCGGATACACTTATCAATAATGTATTTTCTTGGAAGACACAAGTGATTTTAGCTATTAAAATAATTTCTAGCAGGTCTGAACACGCAGTTTCTTGGGGGCAGCCATAACATATTTACATCCACCTACTTCATTAAGTAATATGATGTCAAAATGCCCAGACAATTCACCTGGAAAATACAGGAAGGTATTCTGTACAGTAGAGGTAAAATGTCCTGATAAGAATTCCTTATTTTTAAAACATTCATATTTGTGGCATAAAATATTACACAAAATCCTATTATATACGCTGGAGTCTTCTGAAAGGACCATGATCATTCTTACGAATTATCCAAACTTCCCAGAATACAAAATTGCACCCAAACTTATTTTCCTAGAATGCTTACAATACTCAGAAGTGGCCCCCAAAACCTTTTTAGATGATTAACCAGATGTTGAGTTGAAAAATATGTTTACCATATTAATTAATGAATATCTAACAGGTGATTTTATTTAATTTTAGTACATTAAAATGGCTAATAAAGTTGCAAAAATGTTCTTGGTAATTTTGTGGAAATGTATTAAAGTGTCACAAAATTCTTTTCAGAGCTATTTAAATAAGCTTTATTTAGGAGTCATTTTTGTCACTCAGTGGCTCTCACCTGATTCAACCTACAAAATAAGCAGTTTGAGATGAAAAATAAAACAAGCAAGGGAACCTCAGGGTGATGGGGCTGTGAGACAGCTGTTTGTACATTCCTAGGTGGGTGGTCCTCCATGGCAGCCATTTGCTTCAGCTGTTTCACTACCAGTAAGTAGTGGTGGAAAGAGAATGGGCCAACAAGTAAGAGACCAGTCTCCAGGCTTAGAAAATTATCTTCTGAAGAACCTTGGCCATGGTTACTCACATGCAGAAGTGCCCAGAAACAAACGGACCAGAGACTTACCAAGTTTTTTGAGGAAACTGTATGACCAAAATAATCCTAAGTGTAGTTTTCAGAAACCTGTGCCTATTCAAACTGCAAAACAATCCCCTGGACCGTAAATGCTCTCAGGGAGAAGAGGAACTGGAGAAGCCCACCAACGTCCATCCCAGATGTTTCCATGAAGAATAAGAACCAAGGAAGAAACTTCAAGAGAGTCTGTTCAGGGGCCATGGAGGGTGGTGGAGAGGGCATTTTCCCCAGAAAAATAGAACCCGGGGCAGCCAGGTGGGCTAACTGGCCCCGCCTCCCTAGCTACCCTGGGCAGCTCCTCATGGACACAGACATGATCCCGGGCTCCACAGAAATATAATGTGAGACAGAAGAGAGAAGGAGCAGAGATGCAACAAGAGGAAGACAGAGAAGAGGACGGCAGCCAAGAAGCTTCTCCTCTGGCTGTGAACGCCCCCTTTTCCATCAGCTATTACCCAACACAAAGTTTGGACCAAAGTTGGTGGTAAGAACCAGATACTGCTCTTAGGTAGCAGCTACACAATAAAGAAGAAGGAAGACCTTGCTGAAGGATCTTGGCTGGAAGAACTCTTATTAAGCGGTGTTCACAGGAAACAGTTCATAAATAAGCCAATCACTATCTATAAACTTTAAAAATATTAATCTGTATACAAAATGTTCCATACAGAAACACTTACTGCAGGCTGGCACAAATAAAAATAAGTGCAAATTAAAATACAAGTTTCAAAAAAGATGTCAAATAAATTTAAAATAGTGGGAGGTTGTAATCTTAGTTAAAAGCCATTACCTTAGAGCCTATGGATAAATGTTTTATATATTAAACACAGTAATACCATAACTGCTATTTATTTGGATTAGTAACAAAAAAAGTTTCCCTTTCTCTTTTAATATTGTTCACAAAAAGACTTTGTAAAGAACTCTAAATCAGTGACTCAGTAATCACAGGGCAATCTAAAAAGTAAAATTTTTAATTAGATCAGAAAGATATTTATGGTTAATTATGCTCCTAGAGCACCAAACCTTACTCCATCAACCAGGTATTCCCCACTACATCCCCAAAGCCATGAAATTTGAGGCTTTGTTTCTAGAAAACCTCCATTAAATCTTCAATCTATCGTTTTCATTTTACTATAGAAAACAAGTTTTTTTTAGAAGGCCTTAACTATTCTTTTGACCTGTATTTCATTAGTTCATGCAATTTTGAACTAATTAATAAATTAAGAACTTTGAAAACAAAATTTAAAGTGGAAAAGTGCTTGAAACATAGGAATACTTCTCCCTCTTTTAGAAGTTGCTGACCTCACACCTTACTTGTAGCTTATTTCTAACCACCACTCTCCTGCCATTGGTACAAGTAGGGATCCTCACACATTACAATTTAATGAGACTGAGGAATAAGCCATGAGCCTGTACAGGAAAGTATTTCTTGATCCTTCCAATATTTATAATATCGTCTACAGTTCCCGTGTTTAATTAGAGACAGCTAATAATTAATGCTGGTCAATTTGCATCCAGTTAAAGATAATGAAAAATTACAAGTGGAGGAGAGACTAGGTAGAATTACTTGCTCAGCAATGGGTACCTACCTCACTATAAAGCATGGAACACTGTGGTCCTCAAGCTAAGGTGTGATGTCAAGAAAGACTTCAAGCAAGAATACTTAAATTCAAAACAAGTGTGTGCTCTTTTTATTTGAGAAGTAAGACCTCATATTCCTTCATTCTTTCACTGAATTTTCCTTTCCTAAAGAGCTTTACTGAATGTAATTGGAATAAAATACACCAAATATATTTAAGGTATACAACCTGATATATGTTGGCACATGTACACATCCATAAAAATACTGCCTCAATCAAGATGAAGAATATATCCATCACCCCAAAAAGTTCCTCTTGCTACTTTGTAGCTTTCCCCTCCCATTCCTCCACCACTGTCTCCAGGCAACCACTGATTTATTTTCCATCATTTGAATACTTATATTATGTAGCATGTTATATAAATGGAATCATAAATATGTTTCCTTTTTATATGTTTTCTTTCATTCATCATAATTATTGTGATATTCATTCACATTGCAGCACGTGTCATCAATTCATTGTTTTTTATTGCTAAGTACTATTATTGAACAGATACACCACAGAGGTTATCCATTGACCTCTGGATGGATATTTAGGTTGTTATCAATACTTACCTATCAGTACTGTGAACACTCCTGTATATAGCTCTACTGGGTTACAGTCGTTTTCGTATGCTACTGGAGTCTGTTTGCTAGTATTTTGTTGAGGATATCTGTGTCTACATTCACAAAGGATAGTTAGTCTGCGAACTCTGCATCATAGTTTTGGTGGCTGTGTTGTTAGGTGCATATAATTTTATAATTTTTATGTCTTCTTGATGGATTGACTCCAGCATTATCAAATGCCCTTGATTTATCAAACTGTTAATTATCAAATTGTCTCCAGTAATACTTTTTATATTAAAGTCTTTTTTGTCTGACATTAGTATTAACCACCCCAGTTCATTTTCAGTTGTTTGCATGGTATATCTTTTTACCATTCTTCTACTTTCAATCTATCTGTGTGTTTGATATACACACAAAGTATGTATATTACTTTCCTATGGCTGCCGTAATAAAGTACCACAAACTTGGTGGCTTAAAACAACAGAAATTTATTCTCTTACAGTTCTGGAGGCTGGAAGTTCAAAATCAAAGTGTTGGTAGGACCATGTTCTCTCTGGTTCTGGGGAGAATCCCTTCTTGCCTCTCTCTAGCATCTAGCAATTCTCAGCTATCCTTGGCATTCCCTGGCTTGTAGATGCATCACTCCAATCTCTGCCTCTGTATTAACATAGCCATTTCCTTCCTGTATCTTCCTGTATCTTCTTCCTGTATCTTCCCTCTGGGCATGTCGTATCCAAATGTTCCTCTTCTCATAAGGACACGAGCTATTTTATATTGAGGATCCACCCTACTCCAGCACGACCTTGTCTTAACTAATTAATCTGCAATGACCCAATTTCCAAATAAGGTCACATTCTGGGGTACTGCATTTAGAACTTCAACATATCTTTTTGTAGGACACAGTTCAACTGATGAGTCTGCTGTGACCCCCAAAATTCATGTCCTTCCTGTATTCAAAATACATTCACCCCATCTCAACATCCCTAAAAATCTTATCCCATTCCAGCATCAACTCTGAGTCCCAAATCTCATCTAAATATGATCAACTCAAAAAGTCCCAAATCTCACCTTCTAAATCATCTAAATCAGGTATAGGCGAGACTCTGGGTATGGTCCATACTGGGGCAAAATTCTTCTTTATCTATGGACTTGCAAAACCTAGAAAACAAGTTATCTGCTTCCAAAATACAATGGTGGGACAAGCAAAGATAGATATTCCTATTCCAAAAGAGAGAAACTGGAAGGAAAAGAGGAGTCATGGGTCCCAAGCAAGTCAAAAGCCCAGGAAACATATTCCATTAGACTTCAAGGCCTTTCAGCAACCCTCTGTGGTTGGACACTCGTTTCTCCCAATGACAGCCATGCCCTCTGGGCCCATCCTCTTGGCCCACTGGGTCAGCAGCTCCAATCTCTCTGCCCAAGGACTTCCTGTTGGTCCAGTCCTCTGCATGCATGTCTCTGCCCTCAGAGTCATTCTTCCTCCATTTTACCCCATCTCTGTCCCTTGCAATCCAGGCCGGCAGGTTTTTGTGTTTTTTTTAATCTTTATTGGAGTATAATTGCTTTACAATGGTGTGTTCGTTTCTGCTTTATAACAAAGTGAATCAGCTATAAATATACATATATCCCCATATCTCCTCCCTGTTGCGTCTCCCTCCCATCCTCCCTATCCCACCCCTCTGGGTGGTCACAAAGCACCGAGCTGATCTCCCTGTGCTATGCGGCTGCTTCCCACTAGCTACCTGTTTTACATTTGGTAGTGTATATATGTCCATGCCACTCTCTCACTTCGTACCAGCTTACCTTTCCCGCTCCCTGTGTCCTCAAGTTCATTCTCTACGTCTGCAACTTTATACCTGTCCTTCCCCTAGGTTGTTCAGAACCTTTTTTTTTTTTTTTTTTTTAGATTCCATATATGTGTTAGCATATGGTATTTGTTTTTCTCCTTCTGACTTACTTCACTCTGTATGACAGACTCTAGGTCCATCCACCTCACTACAAATAACTCAATTTCGTTTCTTTTTATGGCTGAGTAATATTCCATTATATATATATGCAACATCTTCTTTATCCATTCATCTGTCGATGGACACTTAGGTTGCTTCCATGTCCTGGCTATTGTAAATAGAGCTGCAATGAACATTGTGGCACATGACTCTTTTTGAATTATGGTTTTCTCAGGGTATATGCCCAGTAGTGGGATTGCTGGGTCGTATGGTAGTTCTATTTTTAGTTTTTTAAGGAACCTCCATACTGTTCTCCATAGTGGCTGTATCAATTTACATTCCCACCAACAGTGCAAGAGGGCTCCCTTTTCTCCACACCCTCTCCAGCATTTACTGTTTGTAGATTTTTGGACGATGGCCATTCTGACTGGTGTGAGATGATACCTCATTGTAGTTTTGATTTGCATTTCTCTAATAATTAGTGATGCTGAGCATCCTTTCATGTGTTTGTTGGCAATCTGTGTATCTTCTTTGGAGAGATGTCTGTTTAGGTCTTCTCAGGCCGGCAGTTTTGATACTAGTATAAGTCCTCCAAATTCTTGTTAGTCTTCCACAGGTGTCAAGAAGATGCACTCTATGAGACACAAGGGTTCTCCAGATATCCTGCCTAGGTAATCACATCCCTCTTCCTGACTTCTGGTCCATTGGATCCAGAAGTCAAACTCTCTTTAGCAAACATGTGTCCAATCACAGCCATGGTCCTGTTTCCAGAACATGCTATCTGGGCAGCTGAGAATTTTCCAAATCATCAAATGTTGATTCCTTTTTTGTTTAGCAAGGAGAAACCAGGCTGCACCTTCTACACTTTGCTTGGAAATTTTCTCAGTTGAATATCCAAGGTCATTGCTCACAGGTTCTATTGTCCTCCCAACAGCAAAACATAATTCAAACGAGTTCTCTGTGACTTTATACAACAAAGACCACCTTCCCTCTAGGGTCCAAAAACATGTCCCTCATTTCCATCTGAGACCTCACCAGAGGCACCTTTAACATTCACATTTCTAACAACATTGTGTTGACGATGATATGTGTGTTCTCTAAGGGGGTAGAAATCTTTCTTTGATCTTCTGTCTTCTTTCTGAGTCCTCACCAGAATTGCCTTTAACATCCATATTGATAGACAATCTCTTCAAGGCAATTTAGGTTTTTTCCTATCAAGCACCGCAAACTCTTCCAGCCTCTACACATTACTGAATTCCAAAGCCAATTCTGTACTTTCAGGTATTCTTATGGCAGCAGCACCCCGTTTTCTGGTACCAGAATCTGCATTAGTGTCCTACATGTGTATTCAATTTCCTGTCTTGCTGAATAAGAGCAAGAAATTGGTCAGTTTTTTTATCTGCTATATCCCAATACCAAGATTCCAGAATAGAACTCAGCATATTAGTACTCAATAAATGAATGTATGAAATAACAAAATTAAGCACAAAGGACAAAGTTGGTGTCATTCTTTTCCTACAGTCATTGAACGTTGGGAAGCTTAGGAACAGTAAAAAATTGGGGCACTTTTCTCTTTCAAAATTTATGTATATTACTTCCCCCCCCCCAAAAAATGTGGAGAGTATGCTTGTTTCTGAAGATGAATATTTTCTATGCTGGAAGGACCAAGGATGTCACTCCAAGCCATGACAGTACATCTGGTCAATTCAAGAAGAAGATAATCAGTTCATTCAAAATGCTTGTTTTTGATATTGACCAGAGAAGGTAAGTCAACTGTCAACTTCATCTCTATCGTTACATGCAACCTGGCCTTACCCAGATCTATTTCAAATCATCAGTTAAAATATTTTTAATTTTTTTCAATATTCATTTTTCTCAGTCTTCTGACTAAAAGTCAGAAAATATAAAAGGTGAGAAAGCTACAGTAAATAAAACATGGTAATTTTTTGTCAGAAGTCAAATGTAGATTTAGTAACAGTATACTTCCTTGCCTCCCTCTACTGATAAATTAATAGCAACACTGGGTTCAACCTATTTACTTAGAAAGATGATTATGTTTTACTGTGATCAGTAAGTCAATTAGCTTGCATTTCATTATATTTACTGTGTAAGGAAATTAGCACAGCTAAAAATATCCTTATGAAACCTGATGAATAAGAACAAAATGAAAAATAGAGTGACATAGTATACCAATAAAGTTTTAGTACCAAAACAAAAATGATACTTGGGAAAATGTAATATAAATCTTTAAGCAGGATATAATTATACAGATTAGAAAAGACTGGAATATTATTTGAATAAACAGTCACAAGGACACTTTCATATCAAGTGTATAAAATTAAAATGAAGTTAAAATTTTTTAAATTATCTAAAAAAGGTCTTCAGTTATTCTGGAAAATATAGGCACCAAGCCCTTCTCTTTTCTCATTAAGCTAAATCAGTCAAGAAAATAAAAGTATTAGGAGCAGAAGTGTCCTGAAAATGTAAATGTTCAGCAAATTTTTCATTCATTAAAGAAAACTTGCCTTCTCATTTTTATCTACAACACATGGAAAATTAGTTAGAGTGGGCAAGAGAATCTCAACATAGTTTCGGCAAAAGTGTTGCTGAACTCTCTGAAATTTAATACATTAACGTGAAGATGAGCCAGACGTTATTCAACGTAACCTTCACAGTTACCTTCTGAGATAGGACTAGCCGGCTTTATGTAACCTGTAGTCTTGTTTGGGGACATACTGTAGATGAGGCAGGAAGGAGGTAAGTAGATTCAACTAGTTAGCGGAAGAGCTGGGATTTGAAGGGATGGAGTTTGACTCTAGAATCTTCACCCACCAACCACCACCCACACGGTGTGTGCAGCCAACCTAAGCAACAGCCTTTGACCCGGTGAGCTCCAAGTTTGGGTACGTTTCTGTATATTGAATGCTTCCTTGAAAGCAGCCTAAGAGGGAGAGGGAACGAACAGGGTGACAGCAAAATGTTCACCCAAACTGACATGCTAAAGAGAAGGTTGTTCCTTGAAATCCTTTCAACTTTCCTTTCGTTTTAGTACTTTTGTAGCAAACAAAGCCTGCAGATCACCAAAAAAAAAAAAAAAAAAAAAAAAAAAAATTAAAAATAGACCATTGTAGTAGAAGAAAAAAACTTTAGATGAATTGATTTCAATGCTTTCTGTCACCCTTCAGCCTATGTCCAGTATCAGCTGTGCTTCCACTATCAGCATTTTCACCCTCAATCCTAAAACTCTTGGTGATTTAATACTAATATTATGTTAATACTGATACTGTTAATTTTAGCATGTGTTAACATTAACACTGTTTATTAACATGACTTTCATTGCAGTGAAATCTGAATAGTATTTCCTTAAGTAAATATTCTTCAAGTATAAAAAATTAAATTGTATTATCTATGAAATGCCATATGTACATTGTATTGTTTCTTTGTTGGATTTTTTAAAGAAGTTTAATTCTGCTGCAGAATTGAAGGGAATGAAACAGATGAAATGCATGAGAAATAGTAAGCATAGACAGTAAGCTAGTAGCTTATGAAATTATCAGTGACGCTCATGGGCTGTGTCGGGTACAGAGAATGGATACACAGCAGCTGGTAAGCCACAGGCAGAATCCATCAGACGCTTAGATGATAAGTTAGTAACTTCTAAAACATGTTAACAGTAGACTGAATAAATAGGAAATATGATGGAACAAACAAAAGTGTTACATCTAAATAGGAAGGCTGGAGAGACCAAATTATGATCACACCACCTCCAGGCTGACAGCTGCTATCTCCAGAAAAGGCACACATGGGTCCTTCTCAGGAGGGTCCCATTCTAGCCCCATGGGCTCTATGCTAGACCATAAATAAAACCCATGGCTGCTCAGCTGTCTAACTGCCACGCAAGCTGCATGGAGCATTGAGGGCTCTGCTTTTCCCTGATAGGCAAGTGTAGGTCAGAGCCCAAGATACCTTCCATTCCTGGGCCTCCTTGCGCAGACCTCCATGCTAATTCTTGTAACCACACCATCAGTGAGGAAGGCTGATGGGCAGAGAGACAGGAGGTGGGAACATTGAATACTCCAAGACTCAGCCTTCTACCAGCTGGCATCCTATCCCATTTCTTTCTCTTTGCTTTTATTTTTTTCAACCTTTTATATAATTTCCTTTCTTTGCTACAGAAGTACTAAAATAGTGAAAACGTTGAAGAAATGCTAAAGTTAAAAAACAAACAAACAAACAAAACTATGTGATTCAAGCAATTTTATATTGTCTGTGACCTTTTCATTCTGTCATCTCTCTATGGCTTGCCTGGTAGTGTATCTTGAGGCTAGCATTTCATCAGGGAAACTTTCAACGTGATCCAAATTTTTAAAATAAATTATAGATGGCTTGCTGCAAATCAGTAAAAGATTGACACATGAAGATGTAAAATTACTTACCTTATTGTCCAAATGTTGAAATGGCATTGAGCTATAACTATGAGCTGAAGAAAGAAAACAATACTAATATCACAGACTACTTCAAATATTTAAGTTTTAGGGTAAAAAAAGAAAATGAGAGAGAAAAAGGACACTAAAAAGGCACAAAGAAATACAGTCAAAAGTATCATTATGTTTTAGAATTTATTTCTTTCCTGCAAGTTTCAAAACTTCCCAACTTGTATTTTTAAGCACTTGAATGGGTAAATGGACTTCATTCATTCATTCATCTTTCATTCCCTCATTCAACAAATGTTTGATGGCCTCCGATTACATTCTGGGTTCACCGCTAGGCCCTGGAGATTCATTGGAAATACAATCTCCATCTTCAATAAGTCTATCTATGTATTTGTCCTTCACCTTCCAAATTTGGGAATTTTGAAAAATATCACAAATTTTTCCTTCGTGTTTTTCTCAGCATCCAATTGGCATTTTGCACTATGGTCTAGCACATTCTATACAATGTAATCTTAGGAAGCAGTAACAAAAGTGCTATAAGAAAATACAAAATGTCCTGAGTGATGGGTCCCTTTACACTGTTGACCAAAGGAGAAAATTATGCTTGGTCAGTTCAGGGTGATGCTTCCCAACGGTGAGTGTGCTGATCAATCCCGTGTGGACTTTGTTGAAATTCTAATTCTAATTCAGTTGGTCCTGAGTGGGACTGAAATTGCATTTCCAACAACACTGAGTTGCTGGTGCACGGACCACACATCTAGTAGGAAGGCTGTAGACTACAGCATTTTACATTTTTTGCTAAATCTACCAGTTGGTGTCAAACATGACCAGCATTGGTTTCTACTGCATGCTAGCCTCTTCTCCCAATATATTCATTCAACAAGATCTTACAATCACCTTCCATGAGTTCTTTATAATAAGGAAATCAGAGCCTGGTAAGGGGGCTTGAAGTATAAACATGTAACTATCTTACAGCATCATTATAAAAGGATCCAAAAGTATAATTTTGCTATTTCATCCCAGAGCCTTCTCATCCCTCTTTAAGGAAATTTCTGAATTTTCTAGGTTTGCCTACTCAGTAGCTGGACTTTGTTACCCTGATCAAAACAGGAGCAGAGAGAAAAATGAACCTAGGCCAAGAGAAGCTACATTAGTACACACCATAGAAAACTGATCCAGCATGCATGGGTAAGAGGAGGAGAGAGTTGTAACACGCACTGAAGACCAGAGATTTTTAACAGGATGACAGTGGGTGAAAAGAGATTCTGGTAGAGCAGTTTCCTTATGAGAAATACCTCAGAAGAAAAAATTAGTCGGGAAAAGAAGAAGACAGATGGAACAAGAGCAAAGTTGGAACAATTTGAAGTACCAATAATGCAATTCCCACATTGATATCCCCTGAAGCAATTTGTACATGGACTTAGATCACTTTTCAAGGGTTTTTCCAGTTGAAGTGTTTACATTTTTGAGCTGACACCACAATTTACCCCAACTTTACCCCAATCACACAATTAAAGAGTTGAAATTGTCACTGTCCCTTAGTTCAGGCTTTTGGAATGTAAATTCTTTCCTCTTCACATGCAGTCATTTATTTACTATCCCTCTAAAATCGTTAGATGCAATCAGATCTCCTCAGCCTGTTTTAAAATGTATTTTTCAGACATAAATGTATTCATCATGAATCCTCCCTCACAAAAATAGTTATTCTGATTTTTGAATAAATTTTACAGTCATTTTCAGTATCATTCACCAATTTGAAACTCCTTAATTACACTCAGTGTTTAGAACCAAATATAGCATTGCTTCTGAGGACTTGTAAAGCAGATCTGTGATTTCCCTTGATTCCCAGAACAAAGTTCACTAAGAAATAACTCGATTTTTATAAGTCTTCATGCTTCCAAAGCTCCAAGCTATGGTGCTGAGGACACGGTGCAAACAGAAGAAACAGGACAACTTTGTTCTGCCATCAGGTGCCCAGTCACGGCAGAGATGGGGGGTTGGGGGGTCTCGCTGGACTCACGGGGACCAGCAACCTCATCTCTGGTAACAGGCAGGACTGCATCTCCTTAGCTGTGCCCCGCCTCCCCGTGCCATGGCAATTGTTCAAAACATTCCGCAGAGCCAGGCTCTGATTCTAGCCATGTCTCCTTCATCGCAACCACTTCCTTCTACTGTTAGATACTCCATTCAGGGGGACATTTTTTAAGACTCAGGCACCAGAGAACAGAGTCATCTAGTCATCCTATTGTCCTCTTTTACATCAATCCTTGCAGCGTGGTGTAGAGGAAAAAAGATATAATTGAAGTCAAATAGGCTCTGTCAGTTTCTAACCACCTTCCACCAAGGTTCAGTTTTCTCTATAAGCCTGCTTCCCAAACCTTAATGTGCATAGAAATTATCTGGAAATCATGGAGAGTGCATATTTGATTTCAGTGGCAAAGGACAGGACCAAGATCCTGCATTTCTAGCAAGATCCCCAAAGCTGTCAGTGCTGCTGGTCAGAGGACCACATTCCAAGTATCAAGGTGATCAAGACTCATGTACCTTGAGTTCTTTCAAAAAAGCTGCGACATTTCTCCCAAAATGGAAACTAGAGAGTGAAGTTCCAACGTTACTCTGAGTTACACTTAGAGATGGGTCTGGAGAAGGACCGATATTGAAGTTTGTAACAGCCAAAGGAAGGGTCTAGGATGATAAAGGGTTGTGAGCAACCCTTGTCGATCTGCAGAACCCATGAGAGACTGTGTAGTGAGATACTGAGAAAACAGACAGGGTCCTTGTCACAGAAGAACCTCCGCTGAGGACTGCTGGCAGCAGTGACCCTATTCAGGGAAGCTTCTGGAAACCATACATGGGAAGCACCAAAGAGGGCAACCACAGGGAAGGGCACTGAGAGTGCTGTTTGGGGGCCTAATTTCTCAGAATTGTTGGCTTCTTCACATTGTGTGTGATGCTTGAGGATAAAGATATCTCTATGCATCTCAAAGCAGAGTGAGGGGTGCTGGTCTTTGATCAGAGGGTGAAATGAGAGAAGGTCAGAGTTTTCTGGTAAATAGTTGATGAGATTGGAAGCCCAAAAATTGTGCATGGAGTGGGGAGTACCTGAGCCAATAACAGAGGGTCCCAAACAATCCCCAGCTGTCAGCTTTTCAGCTGAAGCGCACAGCCCGTTCAAGAGCGGTGACATCCAGCACTACCTAAACTCGCACGGTCTCCCTGCCTCTACCTGTTCCATCTGTTCTGTTACTGAGCTGCTCCTGGAGCCGGAAAGCCCACCTTCAGCTTCTGACCGTTCTGGGGACCTACTTGTTTACCCATCCTTGTTGCCCTTCTTCCTCCGAATCCCAACCTACTACCCATGAGTCATCAGCAGATTGCATTGCTGGCACACCGAGAGCTTATTGCTAAATGAGCCTTATAAATCTTATTTAAAGTATTCCTGAACTCGGAGCCCATGGGAAACCTGCCTGTCAACTGTGCTCCGAAGAATTACTGTCCATGTATTATTACCTCCTCTGGATTGCCAGTTAGTCATCTATTTTAGCAATCCTCTGCTAATGCCATTAGGTTGGGACTTATTCACATGCTTTTGGAGAGATGTTTTATCAAAAGCATTGCTAAAATCAAGATAAATTACGCGTTGTTTGCAAGGCAGAAATAGAGATACAGATACAAACACCAAAGGGGGAAGGCGGGGGTTGGGGGGAGGGTGGTGGTGGTGGGATGAATTGGAAGATTGGAATTGACATATACACACTAATATGTATAAAATAGGTAACTAATAAGAACCTGCTGTATAAAAAAAAAGATAAATTATGCCTTCATAAATTAACTTAGTTACTTCATCAAAAAAATTCAGATTAGTCTGACATGATTTATTTTTAGAGAATCCAGGCTAACACCTGCTCAACCACCCAGATAATTGATTTCATTATTTTAGAACAGATTTAACATAGTAGCTCAGTTTGCTAAGAAAAGTTCAAATAATTGACCAATCAACTTCTCCATTAGGAGTCCAGAAAAAAAAAATCACAGGGAATACTAGTCTCTTAACTATATGCAAGAACAGAGTTTTAAAAATTATTTTCAAATTCTCATCCTCAGTAAACTTCAGAGGTACCAGATCTCAATTACTTTGAATAACTTAAAAGTTTTTATTGGCCTATTAATAGATAAGTGAATCTAAGAGAAGAGCCTTTGTTTCTATATGTCTGTGCGTCACTCATGGTATTAAAACCACTTGGCTATTTTGTGAAATCTCTTCTATACCTGTTTCTTGACAGAGTGAACACAGAGGGCAGAGTTGGAATTATTTATGAGTAAATTATTTATGAGTCAATTTGCATACATTTCTGCAAGACGGCAACGATGGCTGGGTTGTGAAGTAAACTCAGAAATTTCAGTTGCATGTGACAGAAATGTATGCTGCTGAGGGGGAAGGACATGGGTTTGACTAGGAAGCTAAAGTGGAGACAGCATATGAGTACAGACCAACCTCTCGGATAACCAGAGCCACCAGAACGAGAGCTATAAACACCTCCTGGACCTTCCCTGTCTCCTGGCTTCTCTGTGCTTCCCTCCAAGGTCAGGGGCACGAATCTTCCTCTCATTGAAGACATGGCCCCTCCCACCCCTCACGTTCACATTAATGGCTTCACTAGAGTTGAGCCAGCAATTCACTGCTGGTTCCAGGTTAAAAGAATTGAAGGTCTTTACTGGATCTGGTTTGAATCATCTCCGGGCCAATAAATGGTGGTTAGCGGGAGGGATACACAGTACACCATGTTCTTCTACTATCAGAAGCTCAACCACAAAGTAACTGGCAGCAAAAACATTTCACCTGCATCCCACCTTCCACACACAAAAGTTGTCAGTAAAATAATCTATAACTTCCACTTCCATATCAGTGGACATGTTTCAATGCATTTATGATAAAAGGAGAATTTAAAAACATATTTAAGATGGTTTTATTTCCAAAATTCAGACGAACAGTTGGAACAAAGTAACAAATTAACTTTCAGTTCAAGATGGCAGAAAGAGCATAAATCTCACCGAAATGAGGGAATACAAATAAAATTGAAGTAAGAACAAGAGAGTGAAGAAACTAAAAGCAGCAGCATCAGGGTTAAGACCATTTCTAAAAGTTCTGAGAGCTGGAGAGCTGGTGGGATAGTTTTGCCAGCTGGAAACAGACATGAGGAAGCCACAGACCAGCGCACACCCTGAGGGGCTGCAGGCAAGGGTGGAGCAGCCCACCAGGGGAGTGAGGAACGCTCCTGGCTAGGACTCAACAGGACCGAGGCTGGGAGTTAAAAGCAAACATATACACACCACTGTATACAAAATAACCAACAAGGACCTACCATAGAGCACAGGGAACTCTACTCAATATCTTGTAATAACCTATATGGGAAAAGAGCCTGAAAAAGAATATATATATATATATATATATATTTTTAAATCACATAGATATACATACACATACATATATATCACTGAATCACTGCTTTACACCTGAAACTAACACAACATTGTAAATTAACTATACTTCAATATAAGTAAGTAAATAAATAAATAAAACAAAAACAAAAAGGCAAAACTTATATGGGAAGCTTAATTGAAGATCTGTAATCTGAACATCTGATTCCTCCTTCTCACCCCTAATGCAGAGTGCAATCAACAGGGTTTAACGGCCAGAAAAGCATCAGAAGGCTCATCTCTAAGAAACTGAACACATAAGCTAGGAAGATCTAGGATTTCTTGTGAGCAGGATGGTAAAACAGGATAAAATCTTTCTGATGCTCTCACTTTGAAAGGTAGCATCTTGACAATCCTGACAACCCTGGTGACCCGGCTGACTAAGAATTATACTCAGGGAGACACCTCGGTAGGCCTTAGAACAAATACACACGGTCTACACCAGCCTTGGGTCTTAAAAGTGTGTGAGCAACCAAAGATGACCAGACATTGGAGGAAAGCCATGAAGGAGAAACAACTAAATAAAAATTTTTATTGAATTATAGTTGACTGACAATATTATATTAGTTCCACGTGTACAGCATAGTGATTCAGTATTTTTATAGGTTATACTCCATTAAAAGTTATTACAAGATAATGGCTATAATTCCCTGTGCTGCACAATATATCCTGTTGCTTATCTATGTTATATACACAGTAGTTTGTATCTCTTAATCCTCTACTCCTGTTTTGCCCCTCCCCCTTCCCTCTCCTCACGGTTAACCACTAGTTTGTTTTCTGTGTCTGTGAATCTCTTTTTTGCATATATATTCATTATTTTTAAAATTCCACATATAAGTGATAACACACAGTATTTGTCTTTGTCTGACTTAATTCCACTAATCTTAATCTCTGTCTATTCACATGCTGCAAATATTTCATTCTTTTTTAAGTCTGAGTAATATTCCAGTGTGTGTGTTTGTGTACACACACCACATTTTCTTTATCCATTCATCTGTTGATGGGCATTTGGGTTGTTTCCATATCTTGCTATTGTAAATAGTGCTGCTGTGAACACTGGGACGCATATATCTTTTCAAATTAATGTTTTCATATTTTCTGGATATATGCCCAGGAGGGGGATTGCTGGATCATATGGCAGCTCTATTTTTAGTTTCTTGAGACACCTCCATACTCTTCTCCATAGTGGCTGCACCAATTTACATTCCCCCCAACAGTGCAGGAGGGTTCCCTTTTCTCCACACCCTCTCCAGCATCTGTTATTTGTAGAGTTTTTGATGATGGCCATTCTGACAGGTGTGCGGTGATATCTCATTGTTTTGATTTGCATTTCTCTGATAAATTAGCAGTGCTGAATATCTTTTCATGTGCCTGTTGGCCATCTGTATGCCATCCTTGAAAAAATGTCTATTCAGGTCTTCTGCCCATTTTTTGGTTGGGTTGTTTGCTTTTCTGATATTGAGTTATATGAGATGTTTATATTTTTGGATATTAACCCCTTGGTCATATCATTTGCAAATTTAAAAAAAAATTTCTGAGGAAGTAGGGATAATTCAAGAAAGAGAATAGCTCCAATAAAACTGTAATCAGTATACTCAAGAGATGTAAGAAGATATTTAACTCATAAAATAAGAATCAAATGTTATCTGAAGGAATAGGCAGAGAACAGGAAACAAGCACTAAAAGGTCAAAAATACTCTAACAAAAAGACATAGTCAATAAACTTTGCAAAATCTTCTGGATTATAGAAAACAAAAACCAAAGCTATGGAAAATATGAACCATGTTATTTTGCATGATCAAAGTTCATAAGAGCTATTTATTGAGTTTCAACATTCGTAGCCAATCCATAAACACAACACGAAGGGCAAAGCTTCCTTCTTCATGGTGTTATGTCTCTATGTGGAAGGACCGCCATCAGAACTACACTCCAGGCTCTTGGCCACTAACTCACTCCTAGTGGCTGAGAAGGGGAGACACTTATCTGGTTGGTCAAGACTGGAGAAAGAATGGGGCCCTGGTGGCCCTAACCCTTCTAACCCCATTGGGGCTCGAGTGTTTGCAGAGAATGTGTGCAGAGCTCCGCTCTCTTCAGTGGGGTGACGGGGGTCCAACCCCACCAGAAAGCCCCAAGGTCTACACACTGCTTGACTGGGGGTAAAGCACTGCCTCATTCTGGAGGGAACTAAGAGAAGAGTGTTTGTGGTCAAACACTGAAGCCACATTGTCCCATAGCTCTGCTTGTAACAAAGCTTCCATTTAGGATCAAAATATCTATTATGCAAATACCAAACGGGGGAGAACTGACTTGGCAGGTGGGTATATAAAAGGCTTTGAGATTTAGTTGACTAACACTAAGCTGGCAGCTATAGATAAAATAACATTCATTAAATGGCATCACAGTGCCCTCTTCTAGGTGTCTAGCCTATAAAATAGTGACAGAAACACGTCCATGCAGTTGGGGTACAGCACTGTTTGCATTAAAAACAAGTGTCTACCTAACTCTAAAGGTGGACGATATTGGTCTAAAATTATCTCAAAAAGAAAACCTTTCACTTATCCAGTGATTTTTTAAGAATTTTATTGAAATATAGTTGATTTACAATGTTGTATTAGCTTCGGGTGTACAAGCAAAGTGATTCAGGTATATATACATATATACACACACACACACACACACACACACATATATATATATGTACATACTCTTTTTCAGATTCTTTTCCATTATAGTTTATTACAAGATATTGAGTATAATTCCCTCTGCTATACCGTAGGTCCTTTGTGATTATCTATTTTACAGATAGTAGTGTGTATATGTTAATCCCAAGCTCCTGATTTATCCTTTCCCCCCCTTTCCTCTTTGGTAAACATAAGTTTGTTCTCTATGTCTGTGAGTCTTTCTATTTTGTAGACAAGTTCATTTGTATCATTTTTTTAGATTCCACATATAATCGATATCCTATGATATTTATCTTTCCCTGTCTGACTTACTTCACTCAGTATGACAATCTCTAGAGATTGTGCAGTGATTTTTTTAACTGACTCTCAGAGCCCTGGGTTCCTTCGTGCTGCCTCAGGGGCCGCTACAGGGAGCAGAACACAAGGGGCCACAGACCCCACTGCCTCTTATGCCTCCCCCAGAGCAGCCCCACGTTGGACTGTTTGCTGTCAGATTTCATTAATCGATTTACATGGTCTGGGTCCCGACTCTTTGCCTGAGTTCACCTTCTATTTCGCTCCGTCCACTAACACTACCCTTTGAGTTTGAATTCCTTCCTTCCTTCTGTCCTTCCTTCCTCTCAACAAGTGTTAAAATAGTTATCTTAGACAAAATCAATAATAATAATTATTGTTAAGTGCACATTACAATACCTACGTTGAATATTTGCCCAATGGACAGAGAAAGCTAGTGTTTGCTTCCTTGCCGGCCCACTTTGAGCGTTCTCTCCTCAAAAGCATCCGAGGCCACCACGTTGCTTCTTCGCTATCAGGCTACCCTTTCTCCAGAGTCTGGTCAAGACTAACATTTTCTGATTCCACTCTTGGTCTAACCACAGAAAATTAGTTGTACTCTGCCTTATTCCCTCAGGGCTGGTTTTTATCATCAGCACATATAAGCTAAACTATTGATAATATGTATTTTAAACACACCCAAATAACATCATCATATTAAGTGTTAACTTCACTGCCTCAATCATGCAAATCAAGAATTTTATAGAGTACTTGGAAAAGAGAGATTTATAGACAAAGAAGTTTGGGCACCTTTCAAATTATACCAATATGTGTGGATGCCTAGTATTTTAACACATCTCTTCACTATTCAGAAATAAAAGCATTAAAAATTCTACACAACAGTGAGGCGCAGATAGTGAAAAGCACCATAATATGCTTATTTCACAAACTTCACAAATAAAAATCCTGTTTTTATCAAGTAGGAAGCCTTTTATTAATAGAATATGTAGTCACTTCCAGCATCTAATTAGGTCTAACTTAATCCCTTCTCACTACCCTATAGGGTTGGCAAGTGTGAGTTAAATAGCAAGCTTGGTTTAACGAAGCTGCTTCAGGAGGAAAAGGAGTGTAAAATTTCAAAAACAGTAAAGCTTTCCCACTGAGACTCTTCCTCTGCAGACACTTCAAGGAACTTTGGAATTGAAGTCCTTCAGGACACAAAATTCGGAACTCTGACTTTGTGAATGTACTACTTGCCTTTGTTCAAGAAAGAAAAGAATATTTTATCACTATGCTCTCATCTTTCACTTAGATTCCTTACGGTGAGGAGGTGAACAGGGAGGAAACAGAAGTGGTGGATGGAAAAAAATGGAACAAAGTGGAAACGTGGCTTCAGATCAGTTCGCAGGAAGGGCGGAGCTGTAGGTGTGAGGGTCTCTGAGCTCTGTGGCCAGGAGGAGAGGGGAAGGAAAACTGAGGAGAGGGAGGGTCGAGGGCGCTGAGTGAGCACACATGGCTTTGGTCCCTTCTTCTCCCAGTGCTGTGACCTTGGATGCAGGCTGCCTGCAAATGTGACAGAGCTGGAGGGGCGCTTTCTTCTACTTACTTCAGCCCAAAAAAGACGGAAATACTTGAGCCGTGATGAATGGTGTCTGAATTTAGCTTGCCTGACACACAAAGCAGTTAAGGTGGGTGAGTGACAGCCGGGACCCTTCAGATTTCTGCTGCATCATCAGAAAATATTAACAGCATTTTGAAAAAAAAAAAAAACATGTGGTGAAATAAATGTACTTGTGGAGGGTTATATTTCGAATTGATGTAAGTTAACGAAATGATAGACTTAAGGGAATTTTTTTTAAAGGTGATAATTGTGCATTATTAAAGTTTTGATTTCTTAGGTTATATTCAACATTGTAAAGACTTTCTTTGTAAAATTAACTATTAGCAAACTGTTTCCATATCTGTGAGTGAAGAAAGTGATATGCAAATACACTACCATGGCAGTATAACTCTTCTAAATTTATGGTTAAATTAATATGTATAGTTAAAATTTATTTTAATGTTGAAATTAGAGTATATCAACAGTTCCTTGCTTTAAAAACAAAAACATCTAAGTATGTTAAAAAATATCCTCTAGAAGCATTGTTAATCCAAAGAATGCAGTTATCACTACTCAGTTTTTATTTATCAGAGAATATGTGTGCCCTTCAAGGCTAACTCTTCTCTCCTAAAAGAAAATGTGGAGGAAGTGAGGGCACAGGAGTGAAGGATACAGGTGCTGTCAAGTCTGGGTGGTGCCTGGGGGGGGGGGTCCCTGGAGTGTATCATACCAGGGATCTCTTAGCCCAAATAATTTGTACAAGTGTAAATTAGGTTTTTCCATATAAAGTGAATACACAAGAAATCTAAGTTTTACGAATTTTCCAAACTAGGTGAAAACATAGCAAGATAGGAAAAATTTTCTTTTTAAAAATCAGCAAAGTGCCAAATACGTTTCTGTGTTATAATTCCTGTCCTGAGTGACTTACATCCTTTTGAACAATAATTTATTACTTTGATGGAAAATATTTAGTACCTCCTTTATCCAGGCACAGATCTAGACATTTAGCATAGGGCAAGGACTAAACATAGAGATCCCTGCCCTCAAGGGAGCCTACTTTCTAGCAGGGGAACAGGCAATAAAAATAATTATAATAAATGAGTAAATACATAGTGTGTTAGAAGATGATAATCACTATGGAAACACACAGAGCAAGCGGGGAGATCAGTTGTCAGGATGGGAGGCAGTTTGCAGTTTCAGAGAGGACCATCCCTGTAGACATCATTTCAAAGGTTACAGTTGAGCAACCAAAGGAAGTGAGTGAAAAGAGGAGGAAACAGACACAGAACGTCAGCCTCAGATGGAAGAGGAACTGTTCATTTTAACCACAGGTATGAAGGCAGAGCGTGTGGTGCGGAGGCTGTTAGGTGGTGGATGTGTTGGTGGCAACCTGTGGATGTTCTTTTCTGATGGCTTTAATTTGCTCAATGAAATAGGCAACAAAATAATCAGCTAAGACAAATATGGGGCAGGAGAAGTTGGGAGTTTGAGAAGAGAAGGTATGAAGTACCTGTCTAGGAGGGGGACAAACAAATGAGCTAGGGAGTTGGGTCACGGTCGTCAGGCAGCATTAAGGGTCCACCAGGACTCGCCCAGGCACACCCAACATGGCCCTGTGTTTTTCATCCCCACCATCACGAGTGCTGGTACAAAGCAGACAGGGCTACGATGAAACACTGAGTGTATGGGTGAATGCAAGGAGGTGATTAGATAGATTGGAATTTACGCTTAGTAAGAAGAGAAGAGAGACCATTAAAGGGTTAAAAGGCAACAGAAAGCTGTAGAATCAATGCATCAGAGGTTTTGTGGGGGCCAAAGGATTGTCAGTGTCCGATTAACTGTGGGAGTTACTTCCAACTTTAGGAAGTGATGGTTAGAGTGGGATGGATAAAATGTAGACAGTGGAGGGATTAGTTATTGGTAATGACAAGGGCCATGATTATGACCATGGGAGAGCAGGACTGAAGAAGAAAAGACAAGGACAAAAGTAAGTGAAGAGGCACTGAAGTAACCCAGGGAACAGGTCTTCAGAAAGGTCATCCACGTGTATTTCTAAGTCACCCAGAATCAACACCGAAATCATGCTGGGGAGAGTGGCAGTAACCCAGGAATTAAAAGTGTAAGGAAATGAGGGAGCCTGAGTCTGGGGTCAGTGGCAGCTGCAATTAGGGATAATGAATAACTTTTGGTGACAAGAAGTCCAATGCTGGCATTTTAGGAAGGAGGGAGTGAGGAGCATGGAAGCAGTGACAGGAAACAACATGGCACCTGTAGGACCTTCAGAATCAGCCAGGGAGGAGGACGGCTGGGAGGGAAATGGTTTACCCCTTGAGAAGGCTGCAGGGGAAGGATTCCTCAAGAGGGATCTCTGGATGGTGCTCAAGGTCTGAATTGCAATTTAAAAAAATATTTCACACTACAAGCTTTATCCTGCCTAGGGGTCAGGCATGGTAAACATGAGTTGAGGTCCATGGAGAAAACGAGTCTCAATTCAACAACTTTCTCCTCTTGCCCTCCACCTGCCACAGTGTTAGAAATTCTTCCACGGGGGCTTAGGAGGCCACCTGGTATGGGATGCTGATGGCCAGAGAAAGATCACCTTCACTGGGAGGATGTGTCCAGTGTCCCAAACTGAAAGAGACTCTCTGTGTACAGTATAAGCCTTATCACACTGTGTGCTTATATATGGAGGGGTAAATCCTCAGAGGATACCAGCAGAACACATCTTCACTCAAAAGTTAGTCGTCAAATTTCAAAACTGTCTCAGGAAGCACATCAGAAGTGGGTAAAAACAAAATTCCTCCAGACTTGTATGGGCCTTGCATGCGATAATTCAGCTTTTCAAGAGCAGAGATTTTAGTTTTATTTTTTCATATGGCAGAGCACAATCGGGACCTCTCCACCATTTCCTTTAGCTTTGAAACATGTTTATTCCAAATCCCACAATTTTATGTAATATTTATGTACCTTCAGCTCTCTACATGTGAAGAAATGTTTAAATACAGTTCTAATTTCATCTCCCCGACTAATGAGTTAAATGAATAAAAAAGTAATGAGCGACAGTTGAAAAGTGAGTTATTCATGATAGAGAGGGTGGGATAAAATGTTGATAGATTTCTTTGAAAGTGTACTGTTCTTTTTTTTTTTTTTCATAACTTCCTTTAAAGCACACAAGCCTATCTCCATAACAACAAAAAAATACCTTTGCAACACCTTGTAGGAAAATGATAAAACATTGCTGAGTATTTTCAGAGTCTTAAAAGAATGCCTTCTAAAGGCTCTATGATAAATAATCCAAGTTTTCTTTTAATGTTCCCACCACATGAAAGATAACCCTAACTAGTTTATATAGTAACTAGACCGGTCTTTTACATCTCTGAAAGGCTGAGCAACTCTCTTTAATCAAGTACCATTATATGTGTGGGTTGATAAGAAGATGATAGTAAGGATTTTTTTTTTTTTCAAATTCAATAGAGGATGCCCCTGTTGACATTTGATTTTTTAAAAATCTTCCTCTATACCCACCTCTTGCCATAATTTCAAGTAGCTTTATTATCAGCTTGAAATATAAATAAATAGCACCTTAACTCTTGAACTCACAGTTTCTTACTCAAAACAATCACAATCATTTTCATCGCGCTGTATCTGAACTAATCCCCCAACGTTTACCATATCACTTAGAGGAGCTCCACTCCCCTAATCTTAAACTCTGCACTTAGGTTTTGCAAAGAAAACTTCCTTATCACTGCCAACTCTCTCACAATTCAAAGCCTGGATTTGTCCTCATTGTGACTTGGAATTCTTAAGATGGCAGAGATCATACATTATTCAACTCCTCTCTTTACACATTTTTTAACACTTGTTTTCCATTAAATTTTAAAATATATTTATCTTGTTTAACAGTCAATGAGTCATTATGATCTAATGAAAGATTAAAACCCATTGATAAACAACCAATGGATGTCTCCCATATATCATTTCTCTTAAAATCATGACTGATCCCTAGAGTTAAATATATAGAAGTTTTGATAGAAAGAGCATCTTGATGGAAAATTAGTGTGAGGAATTGCTTAAGTTCTATTAGGTCCTATCTAATTAAGTTTCAGTTTAAAAATCTCAAAAATGTTTGTGCCCTGATTATTAGAGCATTAATCATATGAGCAGCTACTTTCTGACAAAAGAAATGTTTACTTGATCATGAAACTGTATCCACAAAATTCAAACATGTCTATATAACAGTTGAGTAGACACATAACCAAGATATTTGTCTCACTACTAGAAAAAGCAATATGCTGATAGTCTTTCCAGATGAAAACTGCTCACAGAAAACATACTGAGCCCCAGTTCGCTCAGCTATAACTGAAACAGTAAGTATCTTTCTCAGAGTTATTGTGAGGACCGAATGAGATAATGCTCATAAAACGCTTAGCAAATCGTGTAGTACATATATTAATTAAATAAAATTAGATGTTGGCTCCATGAATACAATTAAGTGTTAGCTATCATTGCTCTTTATATGATTACTAATATGTGCTCCCAGTCCTAGCTTGGAGATTCTGTTACAACCTGTTCCTCCTGGGTTGTCTTCTTGGGTATCCCATGGTATACTTTTTCCACTTTAGCCCAATGATTATGCCCAGCTCCTTGCCTTTGTTCCTGCTGTTCCTTGATCCAAAACATTCTTCCTCCGCCTATCCATTCCCATCACACCCATTCTTTGGGATGCCACCTCAACCCCGCCCCGGCTCTCTCCATCCACATTTGCTATGGATGATTGCACAATGAGCTACTACCCCAATCCTGGTGGCTTGACAGAACACTTGCTATCTCTCTAGGTCCAGAGTTCAGGTGTGGCTTCCCTGGGTTCCCTGTTGCAGGTTCTCAGGGGCTGTAATCAAGGTGATGCTGGGGCTACAGCCTCCTCTCCAGGCTGGAGGGTGGGCTGGGTCTCCATGTCTCTCCTGGGGCTGGTCCCAGGAGGCAGTTCCTTCCAGGCTGTTGATGTGGGAGCCTTGCTGCTTCCACAGTGTTGGCAGATGCCTCTCAGCTCTCTGGCATCATGCAAATCTCCAACATGGCAGGATTTTTTTTGTTTGTTTTTTTGATTTAAAAAAACAAAACAAAACTGTCAAAGTGTACAAGCTTAGAAGAAATAGAAAGAGAAAGCCAGCAAGAGCAAGGTCACAGTCTTTTGTACTGCAACTAAGCCAGGGGGATTTCATTACTTTGTCTTAATGCTCTTTGTTAGAAGCAAGTCTCTAGCCCTCTCACCCCCTCTCAAAGGGAGGGGTATGAATACCAGGAAGTAGGAACCCTTGCAGACCATCTTTGACAGCTATCTGTTATCCTCTCACCTTCAAACCACCTCTGACTATTCAGCTGCTACAAACTTTTATGAAAATAATTAGGAAATCAGTGGTTAATTTACTTTCCAGTTTCAACTGGTCTCAACCCCTTAGAATTTTGAAAGCACTAATATCTAGATTCACAGTTTTTAATGCGTCATAAAATTGAATGTTTTTTTCCCAACAATATTATATGTTGTCATGTGCCTCTACATCCCTGGGAGAGTTTAGTACAAATGGTGGATTAAATAAATACTAGTTGAAAGAGCAAATATGATTTCTCACTGATAAACAATCTGGATGATGGAATTCTAACACACTTCCGTGAAAGATATTCATATCTCCGGAAAGAAAAAAACATATTTATTTTTTCTATAAAAATGATACATTTAACATATTAATATAAAAATAAACTGGCCTATATTCCCTGTCTTTACAACACAATATGTTTTCTATAAAAACAAAATTATGTGACTTCAGCTATAAGATACTGTACTATAATTGTTTACAAGAACAAAGGAGCAAAGAAGACAAACTTCTTTTAAAGATTTTAGAATTACTTTGTGATAACAAAAATTTAGGCCTTTTTACTATTTTTCCTTCACTCCAGTGGATGTATTTACAGAAAAGAAATTTTAAATCAATCACTTTTAAACAGCACAAATCACGTATAATATATGTCACCTATAAGGATTATATCTTTCAAATGCTAAAAATGATTAATATAAATTACTACAGAGATCTTCCCTCTAAAACATTAACATCCTATAAATATAGCTTTAAATAAGCCTATAAACTGAAAGAAATTAGTCTTAAATTAAGGCTAAAATATTTTTATTCTAAATAGCCTAATGACCTACTTTTCTTCTAATAACTAGATCTGGCAAGTAACACAAAAAATAAATGGATTGCTTCATATGAATCTAGACTGGACCATGTAACTGGAATTTGATTAGAGAGGTAAAATCAATAAAATTTCTTGAGCTGTATGTTTAGACATATTACACTTTCAAAACTGTACCCTATTCCTTTCTGACCACATTTATATTGGGATTAAATAATCCACTTTAAATTCCTCTTATGTCACTAAAAATTGGAATAGTGCTGTTAAAATCTTAATTCAGATGAATTCATGTAATTCCAAGGATGCTAGATAATTATTATAATCTAGAAATATTTAGCAATAAAAGAAACGCTGATTAAAAGGAGCAAAGTAAAAGCATTAATATTATTTGTAACTTTTCTCAAAACCAATGAAAGCAACTACAGGAGAAATAAATAAATAAATAAAGGGTGAGGGCTCCACTCTCAATGGGACACAAAATATCCCTCAAGCTGATATATTTCTCCTCGAGTCTCAAGTAGAATTCAAATTTCATTAAAGTTATTATCAGGAAACAATAAAGCTCTTAGAAGAAAAGAAAGGTGAATATTATTGTGTCCTTGGAATGGGAAAGATTTCTCAAACCTAACACAAAAGCATGAACAATACACTAACTCTAAAGAAAAATTTGATAAATGAACCACTTTAAAATCAAGTAGTTCTTTCCATCAAACATCACATTGAGACTTCCACTTCTGTTTAGAACAGAAAGTCACAAGAGAAAATTGTCACTACCCAAACGACAAGAACAAGCTGAGAAGCTACAAACTCATATCTCAAACCGACTGGAGAGCTGAGAAGGCAAAGAAACATGAATTTACTAAACTCACTTAAATTTACTGAAGAGTGAGGACAGGAAAACTCTGAGAGAAAGTCTCCGAGGACCCCCACTGCGGACCAGGGAGAGGATACATGTGGCTGGAGGAGGGGCAGGAGAGCTGAGAGGCAGCACCCGAGGCACAGACACATCACATTTGTGCAAGATTCAGGATAGAGTTCTAGGATGAGGAGAATCCTCAGGCCCTCTAATCCGTAACCTTGCAAAGAGGCCCTCATCCGGCCTTCATAGCAGCTGAAGCCAATGGAGAAAAATCCAGAAAACCCATTTAGCTACAAATGTGATTCAACTTTGAACACTAGCACTCTGACAAAAGGGCCAAGCTCATGACTGAGCAGAAATTTTATTTACTTCAGTCTCTACTGCTCTCTAATGTACAATGTGTGGTATAGAATAAAACATTATGATTCTTTCAATAGGCTTATTAGCAGTCTGGCCCAACACCACAAAAAATCAGTCAACATACACTTGGGTCAATAGAAATTATTCAAGGTGAAATATAAGGAGCAAAAAAGAATAAGCAAAAAAGAATAAAATACTCTTTGGAACAGTATCAAATCAACTACCATAGGGATAACTGGAGTCAAAAAGAGAAGAGATTAAAAATAAGGCAAAAAAATTTGAAAAACACACAAATTGTAAATCAACTACACTTCAATAAAAAAATAAAGTTGCTATGAACATTAGTGGACAAAAAAATAGAATCACTTTGCTGTACACTTGAAAGCAATACAACATTGTAAATCAACTGTACTTCAATAAAAAAACTAAATTAAATAAAGTTGCTATGCACATTAGTGGACAAAAAAAATTTGAAAAACATGGCCAAGAGTTTTCCAAAGTTGATGAAATACAACAAACCACATATCAAAATTTAATAAAACATTAGGCAGAATAAATAAATCACACCTAGGCCCATCATAGTCAAACTGCTGAAATCCAAAGATAAAGATCGAATTTTAAAATCAATCAGAAAACAAAAGATAGGTTATATTTTTATATATCATGTCACAGGTATAAAAATGATAACTGAAGTCTCAACAGAAACAAGGAAGACCAGAAAAAATGGCACAGTTTCTTTACAGTACTAAAAGAAAAAAACAGTTGTTAGCCTAGAGCCTATAACTAGTAAAAATGTCCTTTTCAAATAGAGGAAAAGAAAAATGTGTTCAGATTAATCATATTAAAGAATGATTCCTGTCATTTAAATAATTACAAAGGTTTGTATTGATGTTTATGCAGGAGTTACTCTGTAATTGCTGTATCTAGAAAATCTTTTCACTGATTTATATTCCTAAATTCTGCAGGATTTTCTAGTGAACAGGTAAGACTGTAGATAATTAATACGTTTTTTCAAATGTCCAAACAATGTTGCGCTGAAGAAAAATAAGGGATCGTGTAAAATGAGAGCATTAGACTAACTCAAGTTTTCTTTGACTTTACAATAACTGTACTAACGTTGTTTATTTTGAATATACTGTTTAAATCCAGAAATATGTAACCCCACAAGGTTTAGAAATATTAACTATCCCTGAAGTGAGTTCAAACAATCCCAAACCATTGAAACTTATTACTAAAATGAATGGAGCTGATTCTAGTTTGTTAGGGGCCTACCCTATGACTAGGAGTGCTCTAAACCAAATCGTGTGTAGAATACAATCTTAACTAAAGTGCAAGCAATAGAAAATGTGCAAATTTGACTGTTTAACCACAGAAATTTTTTAGAAATTAGGCGAGCAATTTCTTTTTTTCTGGAAAGAGGACTTTATTCACTAACTGTGATAGTGATTGATTATCATTAAGCTGCTGGGGCTACTGTAACAAAATAATACAGACTGGATGCTTTAAACAATAGAAATTTATTTTCTCACAGTTCTGGAGCCTAGAAGTCCAAGATCAAGGTGTTGAAGGTCTGGATTCTTCTGAGGCCACTTTTCTTGGCTTGTCAGTGACCCTCATATGGTCTGTCTGTGGACTTACACCCCTGGCATCTGTGTGTCCAAATTTCCTCTTCTTATAAGAACATCAGTCATATAGGAGCAGGGCCCACTCTAACAATCTAATTTTAACTTAATCATCACTTTGAAGGCCCCATCTCCAAATAATCACATTCTGAGTTACGAGGGTTTAGAACCTCAACATATGAATTTGGGGGAAAACAAAATTCAGCCCATAATACTGACATTGTTTAAGGTGTGTCACATAATGAGAACTTAAAAAGCCAAGTAACTTTAGTACAATGCCAAGTAACAGCATTGTTATTGTTTTTAAATTTTCTACAGACAACTTTTCCACGTATCCTATACCTAGGATGAACCAGTCATACTGTCCCATGGTGGCTAAGAACATACTTAATAATACAATATTGAATACTTTCCTCCTAAAGTCATGAACAAGGCAAGGATTTCAGTCATCACTATTTCTATTTCTATTCATTATTGTAATAGGGAACCTCACCCATGTGATAAGGCCAGAAAAAGAAGTACAATACATAAAGATTGGAAAGAAACAAGTAAACCTGTATTTATTTGCAGATAACATGATTGTGTATGTAGAAAACCTAAGGATCCAACCCAAAAAAAAAAAAAATCCTGGAAATAATAAGACAATCACCAAGGATACAAACCTAATAAATAAAAATTAATTGTATTCTTATTGCACTAGCAATGTATATTGTATAATTTTTTTAATTTGCACCTGAACACAACTACTTAGGGATAAATATAATAAAAGATGTGCAAGATCTCATTTCAAAATTGGAAGACATTTCTGAAATAAAGTAAATGAAATCTTTAAAAAAAAAAAAAAAAAAGGAGAGTTTTGAGAGGATCAAGATGGTGGTGTAGAAGGACATGCTCTCACTCCCTCCTGTGAGAGCACCAGAATCACAACTAACTGCTGAACAGTCATCGACAGGAAGACACTGGAACTCACCAAAAAAGATACCCCACATCCAAAGACAAAGGAGAAGCCACAATGAGATGGTAGGAGGGGCACAGTCACAATAAAATCAAATCCTATAACTGCTGGGTGGGTGACTCACAAACTGGAGAACACTTATACCACAGAAGTCCACCAACTGGAGTGAAGGTTCTGAGCCCCACGTCAGGCTTCCCAACCTGGAGGCCCGGCAGCGAGAGGAGGAATTCCTAGAGAATCAGACTTTGAAGGCTAGCGGGATTTGATTGCAAGACTTCAACAGGACTGGGGGAAACAGAGACTCCACTCTTGGAGGGCACGCACAAAGTGGTGTCCACGTCAGGACCCAGGAGAAGGAGCAGTGACCCCATAGGAGACTGAACCAGACCTACCTGCTGGTGTCAGAGGGTCTCCTGCAGAGGTGGGGGGTGGCTGTGGCTCACCATGAGGACAAGGACACCGGCAGCAGAAGTTCTGGGAAGTACTCCTTGGAGTGAGCCCTCCCAGAGTCCACCGGTAGCCCCACCAAAGAGCTGGGGTAGGCTCCAGTGTGGGGTCGCCTCAGGCCAAACAACCAACAGGGAGGGAACCCAGCCCACCTATAAGCAGACAAGTGGATTAAAGTTTTACTGAGCTCTGCCCACCAGAGCAATAGTCAGCTCTACCCACGACCAGTCCCTCCCATCAGGAAACTTGCACAAGCCTCTTAGATAGCCTCATCCACCAGAGGGCAGACAGCAGAAGCAAGAAGAACTACAATCCTACAGCCTGTGAAACGAAAACCACATTCACAGAAAGATAGACAAAATGAAAAGGCAGAGGACTATGTACCAGATGAAGGAACGAGATAAAACCCCAGAAAAACAACTAAATGAAGTGGAGATAGGCAACCTTCCAGAAAAAGAATTCAGAATAACGATAATGAAGATGATCCAGGACCTCAGAAAAAGAACGGAGGCAAAGACCAAGAAGATGCAAGAAATGTTTAACAAAGACCTAGAAGAATTAAAGAACAAACAAACAGAGATGAACAGTACAATAACTGAAATGAAAAATACACTAGAAGGAATCAATAGCAGAATAACTGAGGCAGAAGAACGGATAAGTGACCTGGAAGACAGAATGGTGGAATTCACTGCTATGGAACAGAATAAAGAAAAAACAATGAAAAGAAATGAAGACAGCCTAAGAGACCTCTGGGACAACATTAAATTGCACCAACATTCGCATTACAGGGGTCCCAGAAGGAGAAGAGAGAGAGAAAGGACCTGAGAAAATACTTGAAGAGATTATAGTTGAAAACTTCCCTAACATGTGAAAGGAAATAGCCACCCAAGTCCAGGAAGCGCACAGAGTCCCACACAGGATAAACCCAAGGAGAAACAGCCGAGACACATAGTAATCAAATTGGCAAAAATTAAAGACAAAGAAAAATCATTGAAAGCAGCAAGGGAAAAATGACAAATAATATACAAGGGAACTCCCATAAGGTTAACAGCTGATTTCTCAGCAGAAACTCTACAAGCCGGAAGGGAGTGGCATGACATATTTAAAGTGATGAAAGGGAAGAACCTACAACCAAGATTACTCTACCCAGCAAGGATATCACTCAGGTTCGACGGAGAAATCAAAAGCTTTACAGACAAGCAAAAGCTGAGAGAATTCAGCAATACTAAACCAGCTCTACAACAAATGCTAAAGGAAGTTCTCTAAGTGGGAAACACAAGAGAAGAAAAGGACCTACAAAAACAAACCCATATCAATTAAGAAAATGGTAATAGGAACATACGTATCAATAATTACCTTAAACGTGAATGGATTAACTGCTCCAACCAAAAGACACAGGCTCGCTGAATGGATACAAAAACAAGACCCATATATATGCTGTCTACAAGAGACCCACTTCAGACCGAGGGACACACATAGACTAAAAGTGAGGGGATGGAAAAAGATATTCCATGCAAATGGAAATCAAAGGAAAGCTGGAGTAGCTATACTCATATCAGATAAAATAGACTTTAAAATAAAGAATGTTACAAGAGACAAGGAAGGACACTACATAATAATCAAGGGATCAATCCAAGAAGAAGATATAACAATTATAAATATATATGCACCCAACACAGGAGCACCTCAATACATAAGGCAACTGCTAACATCTATAAAAGAGGGAACTGACAGTAACACAATAATAGTGGGGGACTTTAAAACCTCACTTACACAAATGGACAGATCATCCAGACAGAAAATTAATAAGGAAACACAAGCTTTAAATGGCACAACAGACCAGATATAGTTAATTGATATTTATAGGACATTCCATCCAAAAACAGCAGATTACACTTTCTTCTCAAGTGTGCAGGGAACATTCTCCAGGATAGATCACATCTTGGGTCACAAATCAAGCCTCAGTAAATTTAAGAAAATTGAAATCATATCAAGCATCTTTTCTGACCACAGTGCTATGAGATTAGAAATCAATTACAAGGAAAAAAACGTAAAAAACACAAACACATGTAGGCTAAACAATACGTCACTAAATAACCAAGAGATCACTGAAGAAATCAAAGAGGAAATCAAAAAATACCTAGAGACAAATGACAACGAAAACATGACAATCCAAAACCTATGGGATGCAGCAAAAGCAGTTCTAAGAAGGAAGTTTATAGCTATACAAGCCTACCTAAAGAAACAAGAAAAATCTCAAATAAACAATCTAATGTTACACATAAAGGAACTAGACAAAGAAGAACAAAGAAAACCCAAAGTTACTAGAAGGAAAGAAATCATAGAGATCAGAGCAGAAATAAATGAAATAGAAACAAAGAAAACAATAGCAAAGATCAATAAAACTAAAAGCTGGTTCTTTGAAAAGATAAACAAAATTGATAAGCCAGACTCATCAAGCAAAAGAGGGAGAGGACTCAAATCAATTAATTTAGAAATGAAAAAGGAGAAGTTACAACAGACACCGCAGAAATACAGAGCATCCTAAGAGACTACTACAAGCAACTCTATGTCAATAAAATGGACAACCTGGAAGAAATGGACAAATTCTTAGAAAGGTATAACCTTCCAAGACTGAACCAGGAAGAAACAGAAAATATGAACAGACCAATCACAAGTTATGAAATTGATACTGTGATTAAAAATCTTCCAACAAAGTCCAGGACCAGATGGCTTCACAGGTGAATCCTATCAAACATTCAGAGAAGAGCTAACACCCATCCTTCTCAAACTCTTCCAAAAAATTGCAGAGGAAGGAACACTCCCAAACTCATTCTATGAGGCCACCATCACCCCAATACCAAAACCAGACAAAGATACTACAAAAAAACAAAATTACAGACCAATATCACTGATGAATATAGATGCAAAAATCCTCAACAAAATACTAGCAAATAGAACCCAACAGCACATTAAAAGCATCGTACCCCATGATCAAGTGGGGTTTATCCCAGGGATGCGAGGATTCTTCAATATACGCAAATCAATCAATCTGATACACCATATTAACGAAGTGAAGAATAAAAACCATATGACCATCCCAATAGATGCAGAAAAAGCTTTTGACAAAATTCAACACCTATTTATGATAAAAACTCTCCAGAAAGTGGGCACAGAGGGAACCTACTTCAACATAATAAAGGCTATATATGACAAACCCACAGCAAAAATCATTCTCAATAATGAAAAACTGAAAGCATTTCCTCTAAGATCAGGAACAAGACAAGGATGTCCACTCTTGCCACTATTATTCAACATAGTTTTGGAAGTCCTAGCCTCAGCAATCAGAGAAGAAAAAGAAATAAAAGGAATACAAATTGGAAAAGAAGAAGTAAAACTGTCAGTGTTTGCAGATGACATGATACTATACACAGAGAATCCTAAAGACGCCACCAGAAAACTCCTAGAAATAATCAATGAATTTGGTAAAGGTGCAGTATACAAAATTAATGCACAGAAATCTCTTGCATTCGTATATATTAATGATGAAAAATCTGAAAGAGAAATTAAGGAAACACTCCCATTTACCACTGCAACAAAAAGAATAAAATACTTAGGAATAAACCTACCTAGGGAGACAAAAGACCTGTATGCAGAAAACTATAAGACACTGATGAAAGAAATTAAAGATGATACAAGCAGATGGAAAGATATACCATGTTCTTGGATTGGAAAGATCAATATTGTGAAAATGACTATAGTACCCAAAGCAATCTACAGATTCGATGTAATACCTATCAATGCCATTACCCATGGCATTTTTTACAGAACTAGAACAAAAAATCTTAAAATTTGTATGGAGACACAAAACACCCCAAATAGCCAAAGCAGTCTTGAGGGAAAAAAACGGAGCTGGAGGAATCAGACTCCCTGACTTCAGACTATACTGCAAAGCTACAGTAATTAAGACAGTATGGTACTGGCACAAAAACAGAAATATAGATCAACGGAACAGGATAGAAAATAGAAATATAGATCAATGGAAAAGGCACAAAAACAGAAATATAGATCAATGGAACAGGATAGAAAGCCCGGAGATAAACCCACACACCTATGGTCAACTAATCTATGACAAAGGAGGTAAGGATATACAATGGAGAAAAGACAGTCTCTTCAGTAAGTGGTGCTGGGAAACCTGGACAGCTACATGTAAAAGAATGAAATTAGAACACTCCCTAACACCATACACAAAAATAAACTCAAAATGGATTAGATACCTAAATGTAAGACCAGACACTATAAAACTCTTAGAGGAAAACATAGGAAGAACACTCTTTGACATAAACCACAGCAAGTTCTTTTTTGATTGACCTCCTAGAGTAATGGAAATAAAAACAAAAATAAACAAATGGGACCTAATGAAACTTAAAAGCTTTTACAAAGGAAACTACAAACAAGACGAAAACACAACCCTCAGAATGGGAAAAAATATTTGCAAACAAATCAACGGACAAAGGATTAATCTCCAATATATATAAACAGCACATGCAGTTCCATATTAAAAGAACAAACAACCCAATCAAAAAATGGGCAGAAGACCTAAATAGACATTTCTCCAAAGAAGACATACAGATGGCCAAGAAGCACATGAAAAGCTGCTCAACATCACTAATTATTAGAGAAATGCAAATCAAAACTACAATGAGGTTATCACCTCACACCAGTTAGAATGGGCATCATCAGAAAATCTACAAACAACAAATGCTGGAGAGGGTGTGGAGAAAAGGGAACCCTCTTGCTCTGTTGGTGGGAATGTAAATTGATACAGTCACTATGGAGAACAGTATGGAGGTTCCTTAAAAAACTAAAAATAGAATTACCATATGACCCAGCAATCCCACTACTGGGCATATACCCATAGAAAACCGTAATTCAAAAAGACACATGCACCCCAATGTTCAATGCAGCACTATTTACACTAGCCAGGTCATGGAAGCAACCTAAATGCCCACTGACAGACGAATGGATAAAGAAGATGTGGTACATATATACAATGGAATATTACTCAGCCATAAAAAAGAATGAAATTGGGTCATTTGTTGAGACATGGATGGATCTAGAGACTGTCATACAGAGTGAAGTAAGTCAGAAAGAGAGAAACAAATACCGTATATTAATGCATATATGTGGATCCTAGAAAAATGGTACAGATGAACCGGTTTGCAGTGCAGAAATTGAGACACAGATGTAAAGAACAAACGTATGGACACCAAGGGGGGAAAGTGGCAGGGGGGAGGTGGTGTGATGAATTGGGCGATTGGGATTGACATATATACACTAACATGTATAAAATGGATGACTAATAAGAACCTACTGTATAAAAAATAAAATAAAACAAATTTCAAAAAAAAGGCAATGACATGGACATAGATTAAACGAGTCATTAAAACTAAAATATAAATCTTTTCCAAATTTGGGATTTAATTTTATCCCAATAAAACCTGAACAAGCTTTTCTGCAGAAATTAATAAGCTGATTCTAAAAGGTACATGGAAATCAAAGGATCTAGTTATAGACAAAACAATCTTGAAATATAACAAAGTTGGAAGGCATTTTATCTTATTTAAAGACTTCCTATGATGCTACAACAATCAAGACAGTGTCACTGATGAAAGACTAAATAGATCAATGGAATAGAATAGCAAATAGTATCACGAATATACTGGTAAATACTTTTGACAAATAAACCAAAGTAAATGGGAAAAGGAGTCTTCTCAATAAATGGTACCAGAACAACTGGATATATATAAGTAGGTAAATGAACCTCAACCTCTACCATGGACAAAAATTTGTGATCAGTCATAGACCAAAACATAAAAGCTAAAACTATACAACATAGAAAGAAATAGAGAAAATCTTTATAAACTTGAAGTAGCAATATTTCCTCAGGGAAGACCCAAAAGCACTAGCACTAAGAGGAAAAAGAGCTAACCGTTAGAACGTTATGAATATTAAAGTCATAAAATACAAAAACAACATTAAGAAAATTAACAGAAAAGCCATAACCTGGGAGAATATATGTGTAACAAATATTTTCAACAGAGGACCGTTATCCAAAATATTTAAATAACTCCTACAACTGCAGTAAAAAGACAATCTAAGTTTTTAAAGTGGTGAAAGACTCAACAGTTGCCTCAAAAAGGAAGCTATAACAATGGCCAGTACACTCTGAAAAAAAAAAATGGTTAATATTATCAGCCATCAGAAACATACAAATTAAAACCACAGTGAGATACCACACACACACAATGTACAACACACACACACACACACGAATAACTAATATTAGTTTTAAAAGAACTCGTAAAAATATTGATAAAACTCTCATCCATTGCCAGAGGGTATCTCAGGAATTTTATTAAATCAATATAATAATTAATTATTAATGTAATTAATATATTAATTATTAATATATTATTTAATATATAGGCTATAAGGAAAATCAATTTTACTGTCTCGATAGATGCTAAGAAAAAAAAGCACTTCACAAAATGCAGAACCCACTTTTAATAACTCTCAGTAAACTAGGAAATGAAGGGAATTTCCTCAACCTGAAAACAGTCATCCTACATCTCACCGATAACATCAATAAAACCTATTGATAACATCAACCTTTAAAGGATAAAACCAGGATCCTTTACCCATAAGACTGCAAACAAGGCAAGTTCTTGCCACTCTAATTGAACACCTTACTGGAGGTTCAAGGCACTGGAATAAGGTAGGAAAAGGAACGATAAGTTAGGGAATGGAAAGGAAGAGATAATACTCTATTATTTGTAAATGACATGATCACTTATACAGAAATCTTAAAGAATCTACAAAAAAAAAAAGCTGATATAACCAATAATTACATTTAGCAAGGTTGTAAGAACTAAAAAATTTTGAAAAATTTTGCAGAAGTGGAACAAGTATTTCAAGGTCTATAATAAAGCTACAATAATTAATATATTGTTGTATTGGCTAGAGATCAGTAAAATACAACACAGGGGTCAGCTAACCATGGCCCATGGGCTGAATCTGGCCTCCTGCCTTTTTAGTAAATGAAGTTTTATTGGAATACAGCAATGCCCATTTATTTACATGTTATCTATGGCTGCTTTCATGCTACAGCAGCAGAGTTTAGTAGCTGTAACAGAGAGTGAATGGCCTGAAAAGTCTAAAATTTTTACTCTTCCCTTCAAAAAATAAGTTTGCCAATACCTACCATATAGTGTTCATAAACTTTCACGTATATAGTCAATTGATTTTTGACAAAGATGCCAAGGAAATTCAATGGGGAAGTAATAATATTTAAACAAATAGTCCTAGAAATCTTTGATAATTAGATGGAGAAAAATCTTTATACTTACTTCATCATATTATAAAAATTGATTTGAAATTGATCATTAATCTAAATGAAAAAGCTAAAGCTATAAAATCCTAGGAGAAAGCAGGAGAAAACTTCCATGATTCAGGATTATTTCTTCTCATAAAGGACACAAAAAGTACAAACCATGAAATAAATAATTGCTAAATTGGGCTTGGTCAAAATAAGAGACTCTTGTTCTTCAAAATATACTCATAAGAAAATAAAAAGGCAAGCCACAGATTGGGAAAAAATGTTTGAAAGATACATATCTGATAAAGGGCTCATATCAAGAGAATGTAAATAAATCTTACTACTCAATAATAAGAAGAAAAACAACTTAATTTTTTAAAAAATAGAAATATTTAAAGGCTTTTCACCAAAAAAGATAATTAAATGTCAAACACATGAAAAAATGTTCAACATCAGTAGTTGTTAGGGATATTCAAAGTAAAACCACAGTGAGAATCCATGACATAACCACTAACTCACAGAATGTCCAAAATTAAAAAGACTCACTCACCTCACACCACTCAGAATAGCCATCAACAAAAAGTCCACAAACAATAGATGGAGAGGGTGTGGAGAAAAGGAAACCCTTCTACACTGTTGGTGGGAATGTAAATTGGTAGAGCCACTATGGAGAACAGTATGGTGGTTCCTTAAAAAACTAAAAATAGAACTACCATATGATCCAGCAATCCCACTCCTGGGCATATACCCTGAGAAAACCATAATTCAAAAAGATACACGCACCCCAAGGTTCATAGCAGCACTATTTACAATAGCCAAGACATGGAAGCAACCTAAATGTCCACTGACGGATGAATGGATAAAGAAGATGTGGTACATATATACAATGGAATATTACTCAGCCATAAAAAAGCATCAAATAATGCCATTTGCAGCAACATGGAGGGACCTGGAGATTATCATACTAAGTGAAGTAAGACAGAGAAAGACAAATACCATATGATATCACTTATATGTGGAATAAAACAATGATACAAATGAACTTATTTATAAAACAGAAACAGACTCACAAACTTCGAAAACAAACTTATGGTTACCAAAGGCAAAATGTGGTGGGGAGGGATAAATTAGAAGTTTGGGATTAACATATACACACATTATATATAAAACAGATAATCAACAAGGACCTATAGCACAGGGAACTCTACTCAGTATTCTGCAATAACCTATATGAGAAAAGAATCTGACAAAGAGTGGATATATGCATAACTGAATCACTTTAATGTACACCTGAAACTAATATAACATTGTAAATCAACTATACTCCAATATAAAATAAAAATTAAATTAAAAGAAAGAAAGAACAATGAACACAGGAAGGTGACATAATATGCACCCCAGTGTGGATCAAGAAATTTTACTTATTTTATATGTCTATATGTCTTGGGAAGAATATATTAAAATACAATTTTAATGAGAAAAAAAATAAAAAGACGCACTACACTAAGTGTTGACAACAATGTGGGACTCTCACATGTTGCTACTGGGAGACAACATGGCAGTCACTTTGAAAATAAGTTTAGTAGTTTCTAATAATGCTGAATTGTTTCTTTACCATATGACCCAGTAATCCTGTTCCTACGAATTTCCTCAAGATCAATGAAAATGTGCCTCCACAAAGTCTTCTGTGTGAATGTTCATAGAAGTTTTATGTCAGTAACATCCTAATTGTGCATCAACAGGTAACTAGATGAAAATAGTGTCCCAGTCATACCTTGGGATACTGGTCAGCAATGAAAATAAACAAACTACTAACACATGTGACAACAAAGATGTATCTCAAAAACATTATGCTAAGTGGAAGAAACCAGACACAAAAGAGTACATATTGCATGATTCCATTTATGTGAAACTTTAGAAAAGATGAATCAAATACACACCAGAGAAAGTACATCAGTGGTTGCCTGGTTTGGGGATTTGGGGCGATGGAAGAAAGATTGACTGGGTTGGGATACAAGAGAAAATTTTATGTTGTGTATATGTGCTGTATTTTGATTACAGTAGTGGGCTACACAGATGTATGTAAATTTGTAAAAACACGTCAATACACATAAAAAACAACCTTATGGTTACCAAAGGGAGAAGGCAGAGGGATAAATTAGGATTTGGGATTAACACGTACACACTACTATATACAAAACAGATACCCAACAATGACCTACTGGATAGTACAGGGAACTCTACTCAATATCATGTAATAACCTATAATGAAAGAGAATGAATACATATGTATATATATAACTGAATCACTTTGCTGTACACCTGAAACTAATACAACATTGTAAATCAGCTATACTTCAGTAAAAAAAAAGTAAAGCTGCAATTAAATTTAGGATTTATGACACTAAAAAAAACCCAAGTCAAAATGTACACTCAAAATAGGGGTATTTTATTGTATGTAACTATATTTCAATATAGTTGATTTAAAAATACACATGAAAAGCAATGAAATGATCTCTTTTGATAAAAACCAGTCATACTTTTGTTTCACTTTTATTGTTGAAAACAGGGGACCATTAGCATTAGCTAGCTAGACGGGAACTCTAGTATATTTTTGGTTTATTTTAGAATACTTGAAATATTACTACTGTGAAAGTATTAGAAGACTTGAAATATTACTACTGTGAAATTATTAGCTCTCTTTAATTGAGAGTGTACTCATTGTCAGGCACTTTCCATGTTCTCTTCTGGCGGGAAAACATCCAGGAAAACTAAGCTTCCGAAGAACATATTTTACTAGCCAATGAGGACCCTGACATTAACTGCCAGAGAGAGGATTTGCTCATTTGATCACAGGTCTGCCTCACTCTCAATTGTATTCTTTATACCATATTGCCTTGGTGGTGCCAACATACGCCATGAGCCAGCACAATGACAATCAAAACTCTTTGTGAATTTTCAGTCCTTATTACAGTCAAACAACTTTTTAGTTTGTTTCTTTAGAGATCACACAACTCGTCAATAATTTTTAGTTTCCTAGTCCCCATCACGTTTCTGATTTAACCTGATTATAACCATTGTTCCACATCTGTAAAGGTAAGAGATACATCTAAGGTGTGCTCTAAGCAGCCTCCCAATTTTGAGGCTTAATGATTTAAAGAACTGTTACCATCAACCTATTGGGACTAATTCAGAGAATGGTTTAACACAGGTGAGCTTACCTGCCCCCTACACAACAGAACCATCTATCGATATGTTCATGACCCTCCCCCCATCACTTTAAACATAATGAGAAATCATTTTTAGCCAACCTCACTGTGAAGCTTGGTATGGATTTTAAAATCACTGCTAATTATTTTAGACAAAAATAGAGGGGAAATGATTGCCATTGATTCAAGCAGTTAACTGAGTGTTAATGGGATGTCATTTTGCATAATTCAATTGTAGTTTGTTGACATTAGAAAATAATTGAACATTTGTAGTCAGCTTTTAACGGTCAGCTCTGTTAGCATAGTACCCTGGGTACAATCTGGCTTTTTTTCTCAGCACAGTGCAAATTCTAAAGAGTCGATTTGTGCACTATTCATTTCCAATTAGTCCTTAATTGGACAGTTCTCTTAAGGTGCTTGTTTTCCTCCCTTTTTCATTTTTTCTCCTATACTAACATAAGTTACTTTCTTGGGCTTGAGTATTCTCATCTGTCACATGCCTCTGCACTTATGTCAATTTGTATTTTAATTAGAATTTGAGAGTTTCTTCTTTTGGCCTAAATGTATAGGAAGATTTGACAATAAGACAATGAAGAATACTTTATATGAGAGTGAAGTGGAGTAAGTTACCAGAAATTATGCCACAACAAAGCAGAACCTGCTGGTAATTCTGCACGATGCCACTGTTAACAAGACTAAGGGCTGCGCATACCTAAGGCTGCTGCTAAACCCCTATCCCAGCGGAAGTATTAAATTATGACAGATATCTGGGACACAGAACTGGGAGATACATCTGAGTCCTTCTGGCTCTCGTTCTTTCGAGTAGCTGTGTCTAATTTTCAAATGACTAACCACAAGGAAGAAAGACCAGTTGGTATATCTCAACAATTACTGAATTCTGTATGTATCGCATTTCTACTAAAACCCAGACAGTGTTTTAAGCACTGGTGACACAGTATAAATAAAGTAGGAGAAGTTCTTGCTCTTAGATCCTAGTGGGGAAGTCAGTAATAAACAGATATATAAACAAATACGTATCAGTTAGGATCAGTGCTGTGCAGAAAACACAACATGGAAAATGCAAGGGAGGGTCGCTCTTGTATATGCGATGGCTCCGGAAGGCGTTCTGAGGACCTGACGTCTGAATAAGGTGAAGAGCTAAGTGATGTGCACGTGTGCGTGAGGAATATTCCAGGCAGGAGAAGCATGCAAATACCTGCCGTAAGGAAGCGTTCAGTAAGTCTGAGAAATACCGAGGAGGCTGACGTGGCCAGAGCCCAGCACAGGGAGATGGACGGTGCTGACCCTGGACCCAAGACCAGGGGTCAGATCACGTCTACCTCAAAAGACATGGGAAGAACTTTGGGCTTCATCCTAAGTCGGATGGGAAATCACTGATTATGTAAACAGAATTATAGGCAAAGTATAACAAAGTGAAAATTAAATCTTTACTCACTTGCTCTTAAAGACTGCCGTGTCTGAAAGAAACAAATTTATAGGCCTAAACTAACGGCACCTTACACATTGGTTCTAAAACTTGGTGGACGCTGTCCTTTGCATCTCAAGCACATATCTGGCTAGATTTATTCTATGCTTTGTCGCATTCAATTATAATTAAGTGGGCGTATCTGTCTCTCTGCTAGATTATGAGCTACCTGAGCATAAAACCTTTACAGAATGTATTCCAGAACTCAGAGTAGGGCCTGTAAGTCTTTTAAAAATTGATACGAAGCTAGTAAACTCTGTTTGTTAACAAGATCGTTGGTATTTCCTCAGTCAGGAGAGTAATATAGACATCTCTCCTTCCATACTCACCAGAGCAGGTTGTACAATAGAATTAATCTGGCCTTTTGCATGTTCTCCACTTAAATTGAGCCCAACACTTCAAAACAAAAGGGAGACTTCACAGGCCCATGGGTGTTACCTATTCCTGATTTTGCTAATTTGAAAAGAAATGAGAGTCTTAAAAATTCCTATGAGACTGTGTTTTCTATAACAGGTTTGTCATTTACCAGTCAGTAAACTAGCTGATTTCAAAGACCCATTGTTAAAAGTGAAAGATGTTATTTACAGATATCAAATTAGATGAATCGACCTTTTCTAAAATATTAAGAATGTTGTTGTTTCTCTCGCACTCAAATTTCTTAAATGTCAGACAAAAGTAAATGCCAAATGTGAAAAATTAAAAATAGTAGGAAAACATATGCTATTTATAATTCTTAAAGGACAAGTACTCTTTGTGTCAATTTGTTATGTGATTAAAATCTCAGGAAATCATTTGGCATAGCTTTAAACACAATCCTTCATGAAATTCACTTCTTCTATCTTCTGATAGGCATATATCCCCATTACTTTATTTCATATTTATTTATTATATTCTCATTAAACCTAATGAAAAATACAAATTATCTATAGTCAATAATTGTGTTTTCAACATATATATTTTACTGTGAAGAGGCAAAGGAGAACAAGCAACTTTTCTAAATAATACACAAGAATAATTTTTCTTACCATCTGACTGTAAACATATATTTTTAAAAACGGACTCCCCTGTGTATTATTCAGTTAAGCAGTATATATTCAATTGTCTTTCCTTTGATTATTTATCCCAAGAAGTCCTCCTAAGTCTTTTAAGTTATTAATTCAATCACACAACAAACTGGTTGAGACTATATACTGTGCCCTCTGCTGTACGCTGAGGGAAAATAAATTTGAAGAGGTAAGTGGACTCTTGTATCCCAGCCTCCCAAATTACACAGATAACATGTCTGAAAGGCATATTGCTATTTTTCTCAAAGATGGTAATGCTCCGAAAATAATTTTCAATGCAGAATATTCCTCACTATAAGTAATATAGCATTTAAACACTGAATAATAGAAAATGTACAGGGTTGGTTTACATTTTTCTTTCTGGAATTGAGAACAATCTGACTTTTCAGGGACAAAAAAAATGTATTACAGAATAATCACTCTTTTGTTGAAATGAATATATCATTTTTCAAACGTCATGGTTCTTATGTTCTACTTAGAAATTTTTACTTGTTGCAAGTTCACTAAGATTGTCTCCTATGCTCTTTTCTAGAAATTTTATAATTTTAGCTGTTATATTTAGGACATTGATCCATTTTGAGTCAATTTTTATGTATGATGTGAAGTAAAGATAAGAGCTCATATTGTTGCATACAGATTTTCAATTGTTACAGTGCCTTTTGCGGGGGAAAAAAAACTTTCTTTTACTCACTGACTTGCCTGGACCTTTTCTAAAATACTAAGAAAATTTTGCTGAAAAGCAATTGGCCAATTGGCCATAGATGTACAGACTGATTTTTGGAATTTTCATTCTGTTCCATTGATCAATATGTCTGTACTTATAGAAAATTTACCCTGTCTTGATTACTATAGCTTTTAAAAAAAGTCTTGATATCTGGTAGTTGAAGCCTATAAGTTTTTCTTTTTCAAAATAATTTTGGTTATTCTGTGTCCTTTTTATTTCCATATTATCTTTAAAAAAGCTTGTCAATTTCTACAAAAAAAGTTTGGCTGGGATTTTGATTTGGATTGCGTTTAACCGTACATTAATTTGGGGATAATTGGCATTTCAGCACTATTGAGTTTCTCAATCTATTAGTGCGGTGTGTATATATATATATATATAAATATATATACTTAGATAGATTCTTTATTGTATTTTAGCAATGATTGTAGTTGTCAGTATGTACACCTGGCACATACTTTGTTAAACACATCCCTAGGAATTTCATATTTTAATACAATTATAAATGGCATTGCTGTCAATTAATGTTTAAAAGAAACTTAAAACTGAGAAAAAAATGTGTTTCATATTTACCCACATAGTTCCCATTCTGCGGAGTAACAGCAACACCAGACTCACTACCAGAACTTCTCTGTGGGTCCACAGAGACAACAAATTCACAGATGCAACAGGGTCCCGTAGAACTTTCCGAAGTTCATCCCTCAGGTCCCGACTTTGGTGACTGAACACACCTGGCACCCTGAATTTCCTGGCGAGGTCCCTCAGCTTGCCACCTGACCCTGTGTTTCGGGAAGATTGGTTAGCAACTCTTTATCTGATCTTCTCTTTTCCAGGTCTTCACTCCCCAGGTCCTTATTCCCATAGTACCGCACTGTGGCTCTGCTTCCCTGAGTTTGTCATTTCTATTCGCTATCCTTTCTGTAAGAGCCCTTATAAATTTTTAAAGAGACCTCAACACCCTCCTAACCATGCGATCGAGTTAATATCACCAGTAATGGGACAGATGATGCCATACACACTTTGATAGGTGCGCTGAGGTGGATATGAGAGCATTTCTGATGTACTGCTACCAAAAATGCATAATCTGAATCTAATCCTGAGGAAACATTTGACAAGCCCAAACTGAGGGGCATTTTACAAATAACTAACCTCTGGTATTAAAAATATGCCAAGGTTATGAAAGATAAAATATCTCAGGAAGTGTTCCAAAGTAAAGGAAAGTAGAGACATGACATCTGAATGTAACGTGTGCTTGTAAATTAGACCTTGGGCAAGAAAAAAGTTTTCTTCTATAATAGAGGACAATGGTTAGACAACTGATACATTTTTAACTACTTATAAGGTATTAGGATCAAAGTTAATTTCCTAATTTTGATAATTGTACTAGTATAAGAATGTCTGTTTTAGAAAATGTACACTGAAGTCTTTAGAGAAAAAAAAAAAGGACAACTTGTCTGCAACTTTCAAACATCTCAGGGAAAAAAAGTAATGTAAATGTGGTAAAATGCTAACATTTGGGGAATACGAGTAAAGGGCATTTGGGAATTTTTTGTACTAGTTTTTACAACTTTGCTGTAAGTCTGAAATTTTTTCCAAAAAATTTTTTTTAAAACCCCTGGATCAAGACTGCAAGTGAGCATATGCTTTTATCACCTCCTCCTGAGCTACCATTAAAATATAGGGAAGAAAGAAAGAAAGAAAGACAAAAAGGAAAAGAGAAGGAAGGGAGGGAGGAAAGATATAAATCCATAACAAGTGCATAACAAAGACATAACATAACACACATACATAACAATGTAACATACACACGTAACAACAGAACAAAGACACACCTTTGCTTAGGAAGTTATCTGAGGATCTCAAAGAAGTGAAGAAAGAAAGAGGGTGCTCAGCCCAGAAGGGCAGTCGCCGAGAATGTCCTGTCCAGCTCGGAATAGGGAGGATGGAGAGCCGGAGAGGGAGGCCCTATGGGGCACAAAGAATACAAAATAACTCAGAGGCTGATGGAAATGGCCATCTGACAGAGGTCAAGAATTCCTTCTTTAAAAGGTAAGTAAACTAGAAGCTCCATAAAAACAAAAAATGTGTACAAACCAAAATGATCCAAATTATTATATGAGAGAACTGGTCCAAATAAAGAGAGAAAGTCAATGGAATTTAAACAGCAGAATGAATTAATTACTGCAAGATATAGATTAAAGCTGAAGAATATTAGAATTATGGCAAAAAGATCTTTCTTTATCCAAAGGTTTTGTATAAAACACATGATCCAACACTCCAGCAACACTAACAAGTAAACCAACATACAAGAAACACATACAACAAAGACAAAGGCTTCAAATATGAAGGTTTCATTGGAGCTACTCATCCATCCATCCATAAAAATAGTCTAAAGACACTGGAATATAAAATAGTAACAGAAGACGAAGACAAGATCAGAGAAGGTTACAATCGTGTGTTTAATTTTTTGGTAATATTTTCAATCTTTGGCTGTGTGGAAGGTATGTGGGGATTCTTTTTCTGTTTTGCTGTTCTGACTTTTTAGCATGTCAAATATTCCATAATGTTATTTACAAAGTAAAATTGGTCAAAATATAAAAGTATACATTTGTGTGTCCATGTGGGTCTCCATTTTCCCAAGGAAGGCAAAAACTATTGCCCAAAGAGGAAACAGTCTCCCTGGACCGAAAGGTACTTCACTCGTGCAGATTGTGTGTTGGAGAGACTTACTTTCTTGATAAAAACTCTGACAATAAGTAAGAACTTGATTTGCTGATTTATCAAGTTAAAGCAAGATCTGAATAAGACTAAATTTAACCATACCCTGCTCTATATTTCAGGAAGCAGACTTTCATCATTTGTGATATCTTTCCAAGGACATTTGCGTCAAATTTTACTATGACAGCTATATCTTTGATATAACTTCTAACCTCCAATATTAACAAAATTTCTTGGCCGGAGAGCATTTTTTTACGAAAATAATGTTAGTCAGTAGAATATGTGCAGGTAACTTTTCACTGTAAAGTAGGAATGACATTCTGTATCCCTTTTCCCTTTACATTTTCTGTTCCCTAAAATGTCAGAAAAAGCCACAATATCTTTTTGGTGTTGATTATTTTCTATTATTTACCTCACTTTTGTGAAAGACTAAGAAAGCTTACAGAAACTAGAGCTTCTAACAATGGTACAAATAGATATAATGCAGAATTTTATTTATGCTCCCAGCAAACTTCTGTTGTCATTTAGATTTAAACAGAGAATTGACAGGACAAATTTCACCACTGCCAAATCCTCAGACACTAAGTGAGGTTATAAATCCCTAATGGGAATTTTAAGACTAGAGTTGAGATCTCCTGTCACCTTACCGTTCATGTGGGGCTGAGCACTTCTCTTTTTGTCACTGAACCTGTAAGAATTCCCTCTAAGACTAAGTAAAGGGAAAGGCTTAAAAGGTACTGAAAGTTATTGGAAAGAAAATGTAGCACATTTTCTGTTTGGTCAAATCAACAGAGACAGGAAAACTTCTCTCCAGCAAATGTGGGTGTCTTTTTCCTTTTTTAATATGAATCAACTTGTTAATTGAAGTTTAATTGAAATTAGGTTTATTACTACAGGGTAAAAAGCCTTGAATGCCTCAGAGCAAATGCATTTTGAAGAGGAACTTTTTTTCAATGTATTTCATTCAGTTTGCAGCAATGGAAGAAAAAGGTCGTGTTTAAATTTTTGCATATGTAACTGTCAAGACATAATCAAGCATTCTTTCATTTGGCAGGAAAATAGCAGAGTACACCAATTCAGTGTGAGAGAACTTTCCTTAGACAAGTCTGTAAGTGTCTTAATTTGTTATGAACATAAATATAAATTTACTAACATGAGTAAAGAAATTAAATACTAGAGGACAATTCAGTAAAAATAACAGAATTAAATAATATATCTGGATTTTTAATTATCAAAAGTTTACATTAAAAGCCTTAAAAAAGGGTACATATACTCGGTTGACTAGAGAATAAGAATCTGAGCAGGAATTACTGGAAATTTTAATGTGGGGAGAAAAAGCTTAATGAATTCCATTCTTTTAAATCTTTTTTGCATTTCTCTTCTTTCTCACGTAAGTCTCCAGGTCAATTGCGGAATTTGTAGGGATAAAAAGATCAATCATTTCATGCATAGACAAAAGGTCAGTTAACCTCCTCCTTTCCTTCCACCTTGTCACAAAAACGATCAGTATTTAAACACGTAATTTAAAAGTTTCCTTTCTTGGGCTTCCCTGGTGGCGCAGTGGTTGAGAATCTGCCTGCCAATGCAGGGGACACGGGTTTGAGCCCTGGTCTGGGAAGATCCCACATGCCGCAGAGCAACTAGGCCCGTGAGCCACAACTACTGAGCCTGCGCGTCTGGAGCCTGTGCCCCGCAACAAGAGAGGCCGCGATAGTGAGAGGCCCACGCACTGCGATGAAGAGTGGTCCCCGCTTGCCACAACTAGAGAAAGCCCTCGCATAGAAATGAAGACCCAACACAGCCAAAAAAAAAAAAAAAAGTTTCCTTTCTTTTATTTTCCCCCTCGTCTGGACGAAGTTTAAAGTGTTATCTTAAATTGAGCTCTACTTTGTATACTTAACTTTTGAATTTCACATCTAATTTTGGTTTATATAGGTTTAGTGTTCCTGCTGAGCTATGAATTTAACTAGTAAAAAGGAACTTAAATTTTCAAGTGGACAACATGACAGAAATCAGTAGTTGTTTAAAAGCTAGATGTGCAAACAGCCTAACCCTGTGTATCTTGGTTCGAGTCTGCTCAGCCAGCAAAAAGACCCTTTCCAGGACACCTAATTTTTATTAAAGGCTAATTCTGAAGAAATTTATTCTTACAAATTAGAAAAGATTTCCAGTTGAGAAATCTTTACCTTTAATTTTAAGTTTAAAGTAGGTGAAAATGTAAATAGTAAGTTTAAAAAAAATCAAGATTATTTTAATTTTAAAATTTACATAATTCAAATACCTAGGAATAAACCTACTTAAGGAGGTAAAAGACCTGTACTTGGAAAACTATTAGACACTGATGAAAGAAATTGAAGAAGACACACATGGAAAGACACACCATGTTCTTGGATTAGAAGAATTAATATTGTTAAAATGACCATACTACCCAAGGCAATCTATAGATTCAGTGCAATCCCCATCAGAATACCAACAGCATTTTTTACAGAAGTAGAAAAAAATAATTTTAAACTTTGCATGGAAACACAAAAGACCCTTAATAGCCAAAACAATCTTGAGAAAGAAGATCAAAGCTGGAGGAATCACACTCCCTGACTTCAGACTATACTACAAAGCTACAGTAATCAAAACACCATGGTACTGGTATAAAAACAGACATACACTTCAGTGGAACAGGATAAAAAGCCCAGAAATAAACCCATGCCAATTAATCTATGACAAAGAAGGCAAGAATATACAATGGAGAAAAGACAGTCTCTTCAATAAGTGGTGCTGGGAAAACTGGACAGCTACATGTAAAAGAATAAAATTAGAACATTTTCTGACACCATATACAGAAATAAAGTCAAAATGGATTAAAGACCTAAATGTAAGACCAGATACTACAAACCTCCTAGAGAAAAACATAGGCAGAACACTCTTTGACATAAATCGCAGCAATATTTTTTTTGGATCCATCTCCTAAAGCAAAGGAAAAAGAGCAAAAATAAACAAATGAGTCCTAATTAAACTTAAAAACTTTTGACAGCAAAGGAAACCATCAACAAAATGAAACTACAACCTACTGAATGGGAGAAAATATTTGCAAATGATATGACTGATAAGGGGTTAATATCCAATGTATACTAACACCTCCTACAACTCAACATCAAAGAAACAAACAACTCAATTAAAAAATGGGAAGAAGGGACTTCCCTGGTGGAGCAGAGGTTAAGAATCCGCCTGCCAATGCAGGGAACACAGGTTCGAGCCCTGGTCCGGGAAGATCCCACATGCTATGGAAAAACTAAGCCTGTGCACCACAACTACTGAGCCTGTGCTCTAGAGCCTGCGAGCCACAACTTCTGAGCCCACTCGCCTAGAGCCCATTCTGCACAACAAGAGAAGCCACCGCAATGAGAAGCCCGTGCACCACAACGAAGAGTAGCCCCCGCTTGCTGCAACTAAAGAAAGCCTGAGCACAGCAACAAAGACCCAACACAGCCAAAAATAAATAACAAATTAATTAATTAATTTAAAAACTGGGCAGAAGAACTGAGTAGACATTTTTCCAAAGAGGAAATGCAGATGGTCAACAGGCACATGAAAAGATGTTCAACACTGCTAATGAATGGGGAAATGCAAATCAAAATCAAAATGAGATATCACCTCACACCTGTCAGATTGGCTATCATCAAAAAGACCACAAATGAAAAATGTTGGTGAGAATGTGGAGAAAGGGGATTCCTCCTATACTGTTGGTGGGAAGGCAAATTAGTGCAACCACTGTGAAAAACAGTATGGAGGTTTCTCAAAAACACTAAAAACAGAGTTACCATATGACCCAGCAATTCCACTCCTGGGGATATATCCAAAAAATTCCAAAAGCTCTAACTCAATAAGACACCAGCACCCAATGTCAATAACAACATTATTTACAATAGCCAAGATATGGAAGCAACCTAAGGGTCCATCAACAGATGAATGGATAAAGAAAATGTGGAATATATAAACAATGGACTATTAGTCAAAAAAAAAATGAAATTTTGACAACTGCAGCAACATGGATGGACTTGGAGGGCATTATGCTAAGTGAAATAAGTCAGAAAAAGAAATACTATATGATATTACTTATATGTGGAATTTAAAAATACAACAAACTATTGAATATAACAAAAAAGAAGTAGACTTACAGATATAGAAGACAAACTAGTGGTTACTAGTGGGGAGAGGGAAGGGGGGAAAAGCAATATAGAGTACAAACTATTAGGTATTAAATAAGCTCCAAGGAATATATCCAATATTTTATAACAACAATAAATGGAGTATAACCTTTAAAAATTGTGAATCACTATACTGTACAGCAACTCTACTTCAATTTTTTTTAAAAAGTGCATTTATGGAAAAAAATTTACTTAATTCCCCTGACCAAAAAAGTTCTTTTAATAAATTGAATTAAGAATAATGTGGTTGGGACTTCCCTGGTGGTCCAGTGGATAACACTCCGCACTCCCAATGCTGGGGGCCTGGGTTCGATCCCTGGTCGGGGAACTAGATCCTGCATGCATGCCACAACTAAGAGTTTGCATGCCTGAACTAAAGATCCCGCGTGCCGCAACTAAGACCCAGCACAGCCATAAATAAATAAATACATAAATACATAAATAAATAAATAAATATTAAAGTACACCTATTAAAAAATAAAAGGAATAATGTGGTTACCATAGACCAAAGGAAAGATTAAAGGGAAAGTATTACATTTCAATTTTTCTAAGAATTTGGATATTTGTACACAAGATTTAATCAAAGAAAGTTTTCTAAATTTTTTTATTTGTTTTGATATCAAAGTAGCTATCACTACTAAAACAATATCTAAAGGATATAATATAAATATTTCTTCAACTAAAGTAAGTAATAATCTAAATAATTAGTAGGCTGTATAAATTAGTTCCTATAAAACTCAGATGATGCTTGGTGCACTTTATTGACTTCTGAGTACTTATGTATATGACAATTACATCTATAAATCTAATACTATATAAGGAGTTTTAAAAAATTTAGACAAGTTTCAAAGCTTGTTCATATCCATTATTTTTCTATTTACTAATCGTATAATGTTATCTAAACACAATATGCCCTCCTTAATAATAGTTTCAGGAAATTTAAGGATTTTCATTAAAATAATACTAACCAGGAGATTTATCTAAATTTACATACCATGAACCTTACTATAAGTTCTTGGATCAAAATAAAAATAAATATGAATACATAACTGCATGTATGTACACCATTTTCATTTGTGTTCTATTTTTTTGTCTTATCTGACTGTTAAACAATAGTTTCTTTTAAGATATAAAAAAATATACATATAAAAAGATATAAAATAACAATAATAAATAGTAAAATAATTTATTAAGTATAGAAAAAGAAATAAAATTTGTTTTATATATACACATATATAAAGAGAGAGAGAAATTCCCTGGTGGTCCAGTGGTTAGGACTCTGCGCTTCCACTGCAGGGGGCACAGGTTCGATCCCTGGTTGGGGAACTAAGATCCCGCAAGCCACGCAGCCCAAAAAAAAAGACATAAGACAAAGCTTATTAATAGAAATAAAGAGGCCATCTAACAATGATAAAGGGTAATTAGGAAAGCATAACTATTATCAATGTATATCCACTTAAAGAAATTGTAATGTGTTTTAAAAATTAAGCTGCATGAAAATTTAAAAAATATAATTAGGCATTTGATTTGGCATAATAATAAGTACATATATAACTCAATATGTTAAAATTAGCAAGATATCATACATGACAGAGAAGTAAAAAGGTGGTAACTAAAGGGGAAAGAGGAAAGACCATTTTAAAGGTTTCTTTCTGAAGAGACCAGAAAGGACATAACAAAATTAAACAGGTAAATCCAAACTTTAACAACATATGAACACTTTTGATTCTTAAAGCTGGTACAAATTTTCTATGATACTCCAAAGTTACAATGTATCAATACCATTTAGATAGTGACTTTTTTTTATTATTATTTTTAAAATCTATCTATTTATTTTTGGCTGCGTTGGGTCTTCATTGCTGCGCGCAGGCTTTCTCTAGTTGCAGTGAGCGGGGGCTACTCTTCGTTGTGGTGTGCGGGCTTCTCACTGCGGTGGCTTCTCTTGTTGTGGAGCACGGGCTCTAGGCGTGCAGGCTGCAGCAGTTGTGGCATGCGGGCTCAGTAGTTGTGGCTCATGGGCTCTAGAGCGCACGCTCAGTAACTGTGGCGCACAGGCTTAGTTGCTCCACGGCATGTGGGATCTTCCCAGCTCAGGGTTCGAACCCGTGTCCCTTGCGTTGGCAGGCAGATTCTTAACCACTGTGCAACTAGGGAAGTCCCTAGACAGTGACTTTTAAATGTATGTAGAGTTCAATGATGACTACTTATATTTTCTAATAATCTGTAGATGGTACATTAGGTCTATTCAATGAAGGCCAGTATATTTGTAACTGCATTCATGAAATCACATCTTGAGTCATTTCCAGTGGACCAGACAGTAAATGACTAAAATCCCTCTTCACAGGTTTAAAGCATAAACTGCTTATTTATGTCTTCCATCTTTCTAAGTGCACTAGAAAATAACAAACATTTCCTAAGTCTCAGTAATCAGAAGCCTCCACCAAGCAAAAATTTCCCATTGAAATACCAATATCGTACACCATGTAAACTTTTAAGAAATCAGTGTAAAAAATATTTTTATAGTATTTCATAGGTTCAGCTCAAACTTTGTTCAGAAACATTACTTAAGCATTCAGGTATTCTGCTCATACCACTTTTAAACATCTGTTATGTACAAAATGCTAATAAGAATACCATAAGGCTTTGTATTACTACCTAGAGGCAACCCACCTATGGGAAGCTAGGTATAAAGTGATATTTTAGTACTATGTGTAGATTTACTATAATACTATAAAGAAGGACTCAAAAGTTGTCAAGGTATTGCAGTCACAGAGACAAAATGCCTTACCACCTGGTCTAAATGAACTATGCAGTTATCTATGCCTAGAAGTTTAATCTGCCTGAAAATTCATCCAAAAGACATCACATAAACCACATTAAGAGCTCTGCTGAGTACCCCCACAATGACTAGGTGACAGGGTCCCCAGCCTCGAGTATGTGCTTTCTACTACCAGGAGGCATTGGCCCTGGACATTGAAGAACTTTTGTTTATGTTCTGCAGGCCTACAATTTACCCTGTAAAGAGTCACATTAGTAATTGCTCTCAAAAATAAAGCTGAAGCCATCTACCTTGCAAAAAACTTTTAAAAGTACAAACCATAATTTTAAAACTATTTAGAAAATAAATATGTCATCTCCCTTAAGTTAAACTTAATATCTGCCAAATAATAACATCAGATCACTCTCCTACCCCACTGCTATACTCTTCCTCCTGGGTACTCTAATAGAGATAAAAATAAATACTTTGCTCTATTAGAAGGAAGAAACCTGACAAATGAAAAAGGCAGGATCAACCTTCGAATGATGTGCTTTTGTGTAATTACTGTTATTATCTTCATGACTCTTGTCAAAAGGTCTGACTCCATTTGACGTTTGACTTTTGACAGCTTCTGAGCCCCACTGCCCCCCCTTTGTTTTCTGACCCACTACTGGATAAGTTGGTGACAGAGTGGACTGTACTCCCCTGGGGCTTGGTGGAAAGGTCAGACCACCCAAGTCCCAGAGTCTCTGCGAGAACCCTCGTCCCGCCCTGCCCCTAAAACGCTACACAACCCTTTCACGGCTTTCTCAAACCATTTTGGACCTACTTGGAAACATTCTCTGCTTTCTAGAACCCCTCATGAAATGAGGAATGAACGTTTTCATAAACTCTTGGTGTGTGTAGTATCACCAATCTCCACATCCAGACCAAATTTTGGATCAGGTGGCCCATTTTACTTCTGCAGGTGACCACAGCCACTCTATATCCTGGATCTGAGCTCATTTTCTCCATGGTTCCAATGAAAACATAATGCTTTCAATGTCAAAGTCACTGCTCACACATCCCAAGTTATTTAGAATTTATTTATAATTTAATCACTGAGAAAATTAACAAATTTATACCAGGTAAACAGGAAAGAGGCAGTTTAAAAAACCAACAAAGGGAGAAAGGGTTGAATTTAATTACATGTTGAGAAGTAAATTTACAAGATTATGTATATGAATATGTCTTTATTTTACTCTCAAATTTCATTAATTGACTGTATCATTCTAAGGTAAAAATACTTCTCTTTCAAAATTTGATGCCATTAACCTATTGTCTGTAACTTCTACTACTGTTCTAAAGCAGGTGTCAGCAAACTTTTTTCAGTAAAGGGCCAGACAGTAAACATTTTACGCTTTACAGGTCATAATTCCTCTGTCAAAGCTACTCAGTTCTGCAATTATAGCACACAAGTAGCCATAGACAATGTGTCCGTGGACCATAGTTCCCCACCCCCCTGCTCTAAGTCAGAAATCTGATGCCTTTATGGTTCTGGATCATTTCTATAAAAAGTTGCATGCTTTTTGCAAACTTGAAGGATCTTATCTAGTTTTCTAAAATATTATAATGAAGCACCCTGTTATGGATGTGTTTTCACAAGTCGTCTTAGACTTTTGGTGACCCTTTTTAATCTAGAACCCATGTCATTCAGTTCTGGAAATTCTTCTTGAATTATTTCTTTGATGACTTACTTTCTGCTATTTTCTCTTTCCTCTCCTCCTGGGACTCTTATTATTCATATATTGGGATCTCTTTTATATTTTACATCTCTCTGTAATTTTATATTGCTGTGCCATTTGAGATGTATTGAAGATTTCCTCAACTGTATCTTTCAAGATTTCTATTGGATTTTTAATATCTATTTCAACTGGATTTTTTAAAATTTATAATGCTAATTTTTTCTTCTTTAGCAAACTACAGGATGATGTGTCCCAACATGAAGAGGAAATCAACCAAGAAAAATAATTTAATCCCTAAAACTTCTAAAAACAGTCAGGAAGTAAAAGTATAACAGTAATATGTGGTGGCCAATATCAAAAACGTGAGCTATGAAAATAATGGAAAATTACTGGAGAAGGTTGGGAGTGAGAGGCTTTATGCAGCATGTGGCAGTTTTTCATTACAAGTCTTGCAAAACTATTAGACTTTGAAAAATACACTTCTGTAAAATTTTGACAAAATAACTAAATAAAAAAAGATGCTATTAGAACAAAAATCTCCTTTTTTAAAAATAGAAACTATGGAAGAAGAAATAGAGTCCACAAATGGACCAACATATATATGGTCAACTGAATTTTAACAAGATAAGTCAAAGAGGAAGCAAAATCTTTTCAATGAATTACACTTACAGAACTAGATACGCATGTGGGGGGAAAATGAACTTGAACCTTACCTCACACTGCACATAAATCTTTAACTTGAAAAGGATTCCAATTCTAAATGTAAAAGCTAAAATTATATAATTGCTCCCCAAAATATAGAAGAAAATCTTTGTAATCTTGGAATAGGTAAAAATATCTTATACAGGACACAAAAAACCACAAACGTACTTTGATGTAATTAAAAAAAAAAAAACTAAAATTAAACAAAGAGTCTTGATAACATAAATAATCAAGTTAAACTAAGACCCCAAGAAGATTAAACTTAACTATGCCGTATGTACCAAGTGGCCTTATTTAAGGTAAGTAATTGACCTCTTTTGTCCAAATTCAATAAAACAGTTATATCTGCAATATAACTTTTAACTTCTACATTCAAAACAATTTCAAGGAGGTACAAAACAATACGTCTTATGAAAAAACTGGGTTAGTTCATGGAATATGTGCTTAGTGGATAAATAACATCACTGATTTCTGTTTTCTTTTTCTTTTCTTTGTTCTTTAAAATGCTTCTGAAAACCAGAATAATTTTTGGAGGGAGAAGATGACACTATGATTATTATTTCCCTTCTCCACAAAGTTAATGAGGTAATTTGTGAAGAGACTATAAAAAATACTAATTGCTTCTGATAGTTTGCAAACCTAGACCTTTGTTGATGCTTCCACACAGCTGCTTTTAAACTCATGAGACCGGATGAGGTGACCCACGGGGAACAGTTCCTCGAGGCCACTCAGTGTAAGTCGGGTAGAGAAGGAAAGGACAGAAAAACAGAGCTGAGAAAGAGCACAGAGGGGAAGAAGAAACAGGAAAGTGTGATGTCATGGAAATCCAGATGAAGAATCATTTTACAAAGGATGGAGTGGACAACCGACTTTAATCCTCTTGAGAATCTGAGTAAGTTCACGACTGAGACATGCCAAGATGTTGGTTTGTTGGTAGCCTTGACAATGTGGAACTTCAACAAAGCCATGGAGACTGAATCTTAGCTGGATATTGTTAAAAAAAGGAGAGTGAAGAGTGTGAAGATAATAATTGGGGAACAGAAAATTGGTTTTGCTAATAAGAAAAGCAGAGAAATAGGAAAAGAGTTGAGAAGGCTATGGGGTTGGAATTATTTTTTAAGATGAGTGGTCCTGAAGTATGTATCTGTATACTGATAAAACCGATCCAGTAGAGAATGAGAAGCTGGTGATGCAAGAAAGAGAAATTTTTCAGGATTAGCATATTTTGAGCACATGTGAAGGAGTCGCCCTTTAAAAGGAGAGAAAATAAAGAGGACGTGGGTGCACACGCAGATACACCAGTGCACGTCTAGTTAGAAGATGGGATAGAACCTACCTGATAGCTGCATTTTCTCAAGACAGCAGGGGAAAAACTATCAGCTGACCATAAAGGGGTGTGCTAGAAATGTGAGGAGAGAAGATGCGAACTGGTGATCTTTAGAGGGTAAGAAAGCAAGTTTACTGAGGAGATACAGTAGGATTGCCAGGTAGTGTCAAGTGCCCATTTGAGATTTGAGATCAAGTTGAAACGAGTCAGCTTGATGGTTCAGTGTTCTATAACAATCTTAAGTGCTGGGATACAGAGCACTGTTGTCAGTAATTAGGTTAATCCAGGGGTTTGGCTTTAAGAGAAATTTTGACAGAAGGCAAGAAAAGCAAGCTTGGAAAGTGTTTTTAAAGGGGCATGAATATGTGATGGACATGGTCCCTAAGCTGAAAAAAGAAAAGAGGAATATAATGGAAGTATTGAAGATTAAGAAGGTGGAAGCATCAATGGACCCAGAGGTCTCAATTCACCAAATAACTGTTGAAGTGAAAATCCTGGGAAAAGTGAGTGGGAATATACAATGCGGGAGAGAATTGGGTGCTCAAATTTTGGGATTTAGAATGTGGGATAGTTATACAATATGATTGTAAGAGTTAGTTGTTAAGACGGAAGAAAGATTATTATGGATGAAGGGGTCAGGCATATGAGAGGCCAAAGTGTTAAGTGAATTATCCATATGAAGGAAACCATATGAAATTACCAAGAATGGAAATTACCAAGGATGGTGGAAAAGAAGTCTGTGTGAAAGTCGTAGGAGTGGAAGTGGGCAGGGAAAGTGACAAACAGGTTGGCTGTAGGTGCTGGGAACTGACAGCATACACTTCAAAGTATCTGGCATTTTTTTTTTTAAAGAAGAAAAGTGGAAAAATAGCTTGGAAACAGTACTGAAGAGCTAAAAAGACATTTATCTCAACACTAGGTCCTACAGAGCATGAAATATAGCAAAACAATCATCTTTCACTTGAGATGGCTATTGGGGAAGGTGTGTCCTCAAGAGGAAAAGCCACATTTCAGCTAGATTAAAAAAAAAGTTGAGAAACTCAGTTACAGGAGGGTTACTGATGTTATAAAACTTCAGATCCAGAGGGTATACTGGAGGCAGTGAAGAGCTGGAGGTTAGAAATACAAAGAGCACCATGGGGCTAAGCGTCTGGGTTATGACAGCACAACAAGAGGTAGGCACTTACTGTAGCGACTGATGCTAAGAGCTCAAGACATTCTCTAGGTGGATGATTCTCTAGGTGGATGGTGACATAGATCCTTCCTGACTTCCCTCCCCTTCACTAGAAGAACAACTAACAACTATTCATGAACAAGTCAGCACTGAGCGAACCTAGAACACAGGGGAGCCTGAAGCACCCCCTGCACCACAGAGACCAAGAGAGACCACGTTAGAAGGTAAGAGAAGTGGCTCCACGCTGACCGCACTGCCACTCCCCCAGGCCAGGGCAGCACCAGGCGGACAGGTCTCCCCTGAGCCTCTGGTTCCTCCAGTAAGAAAAGAGAGCCCAGGGGGAACAACCAGCCCCCCAGCACTGTTTCTCTTTGAGGGAGCCCCTACTCTGGCCTCACCCCATGGGGACTGCAGGGGCATCTCTGGGGCTCAACCACTGGGAATCTGACTGATGGAGGAAGGGGAGGGGCTTGCAACCAGCACAGGGGTCTTGGCAGAGCGAGTTCACACCTGCAGTGCCCAAGGGTAGACTAACCAGCGGGTCTGCTCACCTGCAGAACCAAGTCGGGGGTGCACTCTGACCAGGGAACATGGCAGGGTGCAGATCCGCCTTACTCAGATCCTCACGTGAGGAGTTTTGACAGCCTGAGAGCCTAGTTTGCCTGCTCCCAGGCAAGAAGCTGAGTCACACCCCACCCACGGTGGAGAGTGTCTCCCGGCCGCATCTGACCAGAGGGGCTGGCGGGAGGCCTAGAAGCTGTGTAGCCCAGTAATGCTCCAGCCAAGAGACCAGTAGGCAGAGCTGATCACCACTGGGACAAAGCCAGTATTGGCCTGGAGGGCTCCTGTGCTACTCGCAGCCAAGGCTGAGGGTACCGCCTGGCCCCTCCCAGCCTGACATTTTGTTTGGGAAAAATTGGGAGATGCCTGGAGTAGTCCCTCACTTTCCAGCGCAGGCAGGGGAGCTGAGACAGAGCCCCACCTGCTATGGCTCCAGATCCATCAGACCAGAAGGGCTGGCTATAATACCTAGGAGCTATGAGGCCCAGCCATGCTCATGCCTAGAGAAGGGCAGGCAGATTCCACAGTTTGCAAAGCAAAGCCGGGGCCCTGAGCAACCAAGGAACTTGGGGTGTGGGCCAGCTTGAATTAAGACAACAAACAAAGAGCTTTACTAGCTTTAGAGCTGCTTCTCCCACTGTGTCCAGGCAGGGAAACTAATCCATAAACCCACACAACAGCCCTGCTTACAGTGGGACCTGAACAGAGAGCACAGCCCACATCTCCCCCATCTGCTGAGCAAAACCAGTGGCCTCACCTGACCAGGGAAATAAGTGCACACTCCTGCCTGGTTCAGGTCCCCAAGCAACAAGCCATGCTGCTCTGGGTGCTGTCCTGGGTGCAGGGAAGCTAATTCATAGCCCCACTACTACTGAATCAAGTACCCAGTCCCAACCATCTCATAAGCCTGACCAGAGAATCCAGGCAACCATGAAGCCCATCCTATAGCCTCACTTGGAAACCAAGTGAGCAGTTCTATCCAACTGTTCTTAGTCAGGGCACATCCCACGTCCCCATCCTCAGAGCTTAAACAGTTGCCTCCTTATCCAAAAACAGACCATAATAGCAGGCATCACCTGCCTAAGGACATTACCAACAGACACCAACAGAAACCCAAAATGAGCTGACAGGTGAAGGACTGTTTCTACCAAAGCAAACCTGCAAAGTCTGGAAGAGGAGGCTGATTACTCAAATGTGCAGATACCAACATAAGAGATCAAGTATCACAAAAGAAAACAGGAAAACATGACACCACCAAAGGAAACTAATGAAGCTCCAATAACTAATCTTAAAGAAATGGAAATGTATGAACTGTGAGACAAATAATTCAGAACGATTATCTTAAAGAAGTTTAGTGAACTACAAGGACACACAGAAAACTAAACTAAATTAGGGAAACATTGCATGAACAAAATGAGAAGTTTGACAAAGCAATAGAAACCATCCAAAAACAAACAGAAATCCTAGAGTTGAAAAATATAATAACTGAACTGAAGAATTCAATAGAGAATTTCAAAAGCAGACTTGACCATGCAGAGGAAACAATCAGTTATCTGGAGAATAGAATATTAGAAATTAACCAGTTAGAGAAGCAAAAAGTAAAAAAGAATGAAAGCATGAAAAAAGCCTATGAGATTTATGGGAAATGAAAAGAAACAAAATTTGCATTGTAGGAATTCCAGAAGGAGAAGAGAAAGAGAAAGGGACAGAAAGTATATTTAAAGCATTAATGGCTGAAAACTTCCTAAACCTGGGTAGAGAAATGGACATCCAGATCTATGAGGTCCAAAGGACCCCAAAAATGTCAAACTTAGATAGGGCTACACCAAGACAAATTATAATTAAATTGTCAAAGACAAAAAAAAGAATTTTAAAAGCAGCAAGAGAAAAGAGATAAATTACTTAAAAGGGAACCCCCATAAGCCTACTGGCAGATTTTTCAACAGAAACATTTCAGGCCAGGAGAGAATGGGAAGACATTTCAAAATATTGAAAGAAAAACTGTCAACCAAGAAGTCTATAACAGCAAAGCCGTCCTTCACGAATGAAAAAGAGATAAAGACTTTCAGAAACAAATAAAAGTAGATGGAGTTCATCACCACTAGACCTGCCTTACAAGAAATGCCAAAGAAAGTCCTTTGATTAAAAGTAAAAGGATGCTAATTAACATCATACAAATATAAAAATGTAATTTAAACTCAATGATAATGGTAAAATAATTGTCAAAGTTAAATTCAGTAATCTGGTAATGGTCATGCTTAATTCACTTACAACTCCAGTTTAAAAGTTTAAAAATGAATGTAGTAAAAAAAAACAAACCTCACAACTATAATTATCTATTATTAGTTACACAACATAATAAATATGTTGATTGTAAAAGCAATAACCTAAAATGTGAGGAGGAGGAGAAGTAAAAGTGTAAAGGTTAGGAATTCTATTGAAGTTAGGTTGTTAGCTTAAAATAAGGTGTTAGAATTTTAAGATATTTTATGTAAGCCTTTTGGTAACCACAAGGGAAAACAAGTAGCAATTACACAGAAGAACATGAAAAAGAAGTCAAAGCATACTGATATCAAAAGACAACAAAACACACACATAAGAAAAACTAGCAGGATAGGAAACAAAGAACAATGAACCTACAAAACAATGATAAAACAAATAACAAAATGGCAATAGTAAGTCCTTACCTAACACTAATTACTTTAAACAATACAGAATGGCTGAATGGATAAAAAATAAAAAAACAGGATCCAGTGATTATGGTACTTACAAAAGACTCACTTTAGCCTTAAAGACATTCATACACTGAGAGTGAAAGGACGGTAAAAGTCATTTCAAGCAAATGGTAACCAATAAAAAAGCAGCAGTAGCAATGCTTATATCAAACAAAATAGACTTTAAACTGAAAATGAGAAAAAGACACAAAGAAGGTCATTGCATAGTAATAAAGGGATAAACCCATCAAGAAGATATAACAATTGTAAATATGTGCTCAACATTGGAGTACCTAAATATATACAACAAAAATTAACAGAGCTAAAAGGGGAAATAAACAGCAATATAGTAATATTTGGGAACTTTAATACCTTATTCTCAACTACGGGTAGATCATCCAGACAGAGAATCAATAAGAAAAAGCAGATTTGAACAACACTATAAACCACATGCACTAACAGAACATTCTATCCAATGACAGCAGAACATACATGCAACATTTTCTAGGATTGACCATATGTAAGGCCATAAAATAAGTCCTGGAAAATTCAAGAAGATTGAAATCATACCACATATCCTTTCTGACAACAGTGGCATGAAACTACAAATCAATAACAAGAGGAACACTGGAAAATTCATGAACACATGGAAATTAACACTCTCCTAAACAACCAATGAATCAAAGAATAAATTAAAGGGGAAACTTAAAAGTTTCTTTAGACAAATGAAAATAAAAACACAACATTCCACAATTTATGGGATGCAGCAAAAGCAGCTTTAAGAGGGAAGTTCATAGAAATAAATGTCTACATTAAGAAGCAAGAAAGATCCCGGATAAATAACCTAACTCTATGCCTTAAGGAACTGGAAAAAGAAGAAAAGCTGAGCCCAAATCAGGAGAAAAAGGAAATAAAAATTAGAGCAGAAATAAATAAAATAGAGAACATAAAAATTATAGAAAAGATTAATCAAACTAAGAGTTGGTTCTTTGAAATGATAAAATTGACAAACCTTTAACTAGACTAATCAAGGAAAAAAGAGAAATAACAAAAATCAACAAAATAATAAATTTAAAAAGGAGACATTACAACTCTTATCACAGAAATTCACAAGATCATAGAGGCTATGATGAACAACTATATGCCAACAAACTGGACAGCCTAGAAGAAATGGAAAAATTCTTAGAAACATACAGTTTACCAAGACTGAAACAGGAAGAAATAGGAAATCTGAATAGACCAATTACTAGAAAGAAGATTGAAAAAGTAATAATAAAAAATCTCCCAACAAAGAAAAGCCCAGGCTCTTATGGAGAATTTTACCAAACATTTGAAGAAGAATTAACACCTATCCTTCCCAGACTCTTCCAATAAATTGAAAAGAAGTAAACACTCCCAAACTCATTTTACAAGGCCAGAATTATCCTTATACCAAAGCCAGAAAAGGAAACTACTAGAAAAGAAAACTACAGGCCAATATATCTGATGAATATAGGTGTAAAAATTCTTACTAAAATACTAGCAAACCAAATAGCAACACATTAAAAGGATTATTCATCATGATCAAGTGGGATTTATCCCTGGGATGTAAGGATGGTTCAGCATAAGCAAATCAATGAATATGACATATCACATTACTAGAATGAAAGAAATGAATAATACGATCATCTCAACATACAGAAAAAGCATTTGACAAAATTCAACATTCATCATGATAAAAACTCTTAACAAATTAGGGAAAGAAAGAACATACCTCAACATAATAAAGGCTGTGTATGACAAGCCCACAACATCGTGCTCAATGGTGAAAGGTTGAAAACTTCTCCTCTAAGATCAGGAACAAGACAAGGATGTCCAGTTCCAGCACTCCTATTCAACATAATACTGGAAGTTCTAACTAGAGCAATCAGGCAAGTAAAGAAATAAAAGTTATCAAAAATGGAGATTAAGAAGTTAAATTATCTGTATTTGTGCATCACATGATTTTATATATAGAAAATCCTAAAGAATCAACCAAAGGCTATTAGATCTAATCAACAAATTCAGGAAGGTTGCAGGATACAAAATTAACATACAAAAGTCAGTGGCAAAAATTTTTCTGAAAAAGAAATAAAGAAATAAATCCCATTTAGGATAGCATCAAATACAATAAAGTACTTAGGAATAAGTTTAACCAAGGAGGTGAAAGATATTTACTCTGAAAACTACAAAGAAATCAAAACTGACACAAATAAATGGAAAGATATCTCATGTCCATGGATTGGAATAAATAATATTGTAAAAATGTCGATACTACCAAAAGCCATCTATGGGTTTAATGCAATCTTTATCAAGATTGCAATGGCATTTTTTTTTTTTTTTTTTACAGAAGTAGAAAAAACCCTCCTAAAATTTATATGGAACCACAGAAGACCCCCCAGTGGCCAAAGAAATCATCAGAACGAACAAAGCAGGAGGCAACACACTTCCTGATTTCACATTATACTACAGAGCTATAGTAATCAAAACAGTATGGTGTTGCCATAAAAACAGACAACAGACCAGTGGAACAGAGTCAAGAGTCCAGAAATAAACCCAAGCACCTATGTCAATTAATATTTGATAAGGGATCCAAGAATATTCAATGGAGAAAAGACAGACTCTTCAATAAATGGTGCTGGGATAACTGGATATTCACATGGAAAAGAATGACATTGGACTCCTATCTTACACCACTCACAAAAATTAACTCAGAATGGATTCAAGTTTTAAATGTAAGACCTAAAACCATGAAACTCCTAGAAGAAAACAGAAATAAAGTTCCCCAACTTGGGTCTTGGTAATGATTTTTTGGATACAACACCTAAAGCATAAGCAACAAAATAAAAAATAAACAAGTGGGATTACATCAAACCAAAAGGCTTCTATACAGCAAAAGAAAAAATCAACAAAGTGAAAAGACAACCTACAGAATAGGAAAAATATTTGTAAACCATATATTTGATAAGGGGTTAATATCCAAAATATATAAAGAATGTATACAGCTCAATAGAAAAATAACAAGGAACCCAATTAAAAAAGGGTCAAGGGATCTGAATAGACATTTTGCTAAAGAAGATACACAAAAGGTCAACAAGTACATGAAAAGAAACTCAACAACACTAATCATTAGAGAAATGCAAATTAAAATTACTATGAGACATCACCTCACCCCTGTCAGAATGGCCATCGTCAAAAAGAGATAACAAATGTCATGGATGTGGAGAAAAGGGAACCCTTGTGCACTGTTGGTGACATTGTACAACCACTATGGAAAAGAGTATGGAAGATCCTCAAAAAATTAAAAATAGAACTAACACAAGATTCAGGAATTGCACTTCTGGGAATATATCCAAAAGAAACAAAAGCACTAACCCCAAAAGATATCTGTACCTGCATGTTCGTTGCAGCACTATTTACAATAGCAAAGACATGGAAACAACCTAAGCAGACATTGATGGATGAATGGATAACGAAGTTGTAGTATGTGTGTACGTATGTATGTACACACACACACACACAAACACACACACACACACACACACACACTGGAATATCATTCAGCCATAAAAAATGAGGAAATCCTATCATTTGTGACGACATGGATGAAACTTGAGGGCATTATGTTAAATGAAATAAGCCAGACAGAGAAAGACAAATACTATATGATCTTACTTATACATGGAATCTTTAAAAAACATAACAAAACAAAAAACACCTCAGAGAAAAAGAGGTCAGATCTGTAGTTGTCAGAGGTGGGGCGGGGGAGACTGGGGAAAGGTGGTCAAAAGGTATAAACTTCTAGTTATAAGATAAATAGGCACAAGGGGTATAGCATACAACAGGTTTAGTATAGTTAGAACTGCTGTATGATACACAGGAAAGTAGTTAAGAGAGTTAATCCTAAGAGTTCTAATCACAAGGGGAATTTTTTTCTTTTTTCTTTTCTTCTTGTCTTTTTATTGTATCTACATGAAGTGATGGATGTTAGCTGAACTGATTGTAGTAATCACTGCACAACATGTATAAATCAAACCATCATGAGGTATACCTTTAACTTATACAGTGATGTATGCCAATTATTTCTCAATAAAATGGGGGAAAAAAGACAACTTCTAGAGCTGCATTGTTCAGTACGGTAATCACCAACCATATATGGTTATTGAAATTAAATTCAATTAAAGTTAAATAAAATTTAAACTTCAGTTCTTCAAACTAGTCACATTTCAAGTGCTGGTTCTCATATTGGATATTGGACAGATATAGAACTTTTCCATCATTGCAGAAAGACCTATTAGACAGCTTCCCTAGAGTGAACACACTGCTTATTATATTTCTTCTTGACCCGAAGTAACTCAATAAGGGAATGACAGAAGTAGGCTTGGGGGACTTTAATACCAAGTGCAGTGTGAAAACCTAACCAGTAAGAACAAGGCCATATTTTTATATATGTATCTAGACACCCATAATTACTACCCAAAGAGGTGTTATTCAGGCACATTCACATCAAGAATCCTCTATATTTACAGTCCTGTGCCCTCCATTTCTCTTTATATTTCATTTACTGCTTTTGAACCTGCATGTAAAACACATCTAGGTTTTCTCCACAATAAAATATTTTCCAAAAATGCTATTTCCCATGTAGAAGAAAAACACGTTAGCACAATTCTCTCATGAATTTATATACTTCCCAATTAAGAGGAGAGATAAATCAGTATCCTAGCCCAGAAAGTAATTTCATATAAAATGAGAATAGAGAAAAGGTTAGCAAGTTGCAAGAGCTAGTCTAGGACTGAGTAATAGGTTCAAATTTCCCAGCAACAAATAAATTGAATCTTGTGGCCCCTAATCATTCACAATCCACCTAGGCCAAAATAATGGATGCAAAAAAAAAAATAATAATGCAATGGATCATACATAAAAATTATTAACCTTACACCTGTTTGAGTTTATGTTGCCAGCATAAGCGAACAGGGGAGGGACGGGAAGCAGGTAATACAGAAGAAGAAGGGGGAAACTGAATCATGATACCGTGATGCTCAAATCTAACATGAGACAGCAAAAGTCTATTCTCTTTCAACAGAGAACTTTACATTGTACTTTTCAGTAGCCTACAGATGAACTCTTTGCATATTCCTATGATAACTGTTTCAGAGATTATGCTATTCCTGCAATACTGTAGACCCGTATTCCTTGGGGTCCCAGGGTTCCCCCAGAAGCAAATCAGGAAGGATTATTAATTATAACTACAATTCCTTTCAGAGAAGAAAATTCCATGAATAGTTCCTAGGTTCTTTTTCCATGGATTTTGAATTAAAGTCCTGATTTCTAAACTCTTGACCTTCCAATTCTCATTGAGAGGAAGAGATAGAGAGAGAGAAATACGACTGGGCTAAGGAATTGCATCACTCCACTATAAGATTCGGGCTCAGCCGTCTAGGCGGTGTCCCCACACTCACCCCGTCTCCTGGCCTAGGATCAAGGCAGACGTAAGCAGCTTTCCACCACGGCTGCTAAGGGACCTGCTTCTCTCTGTCTCCCTTGGGTCTATCTCCTCCCAAAGTTACTTCTCTGACAGCAAGAAGAGGTAAACCCATGGGAAACCACCAAGAAGCAGCAGCTTAGTGATCTGGACATGGTCTCTGAGGCTTCAGGATACACCCAACAGGCACCTCTGAAGACTAATTCAACCTCATTCAGCCAATGTGGGCCCATTCCTAGAAACAAAGCCCCGGCAGTTTTTGTCTTCTCTTCAAAGCTGGCGAGCCCACATGTAAAGATGGCAGCATCAAATGAGAATTTTGATAGTTACTCAGATTGCCAGTGGGTTTCTCCATCAAGAATCGGGGAGTTTTTTTCCCCCATCCATCCGTCCATCTAATAACACCATAGATAATGTACTACGTGCTGTAGCTTCTCTCTTGTGACGAGTCCCGAGGAACAATGAGAGGCAGGGTGGCAGAGGAGGGGAATGATCATATCTGCATATCCTGGATGCCCCGTGGAGAACAGGGTGGAGAAGGGGCAGACCTGAGTCAGGAAGATCTGTTAGGGGACTTTTTCATAGTCCTGTTAAGACAGGTGGTGATTTGGATTAGGCTGAAGGTAAAGATGGAGAGAAGTGGCTAGATTGAGAGATATCTGGGGGATAAAACTGATCGACCTTGACGATGAGGTAGAAATACAGACCACAGTGAATAATGGCATCATATCCTAGTTTGTCACCCATTGTACAAACAGTACGTACATGTGTATTACATGCTGGGCATCATTCTAGGTGTTCGGATACAACAGAAACATTTATAAAAACCACCTTGCCATCATGGAGTTTGCGACAGTATGCTTTCCTGAACAAGGCAGCACCAGAGCAATTGTTTGAAGACTGTTTAGAGAACCAAAGGAGAAAACTTTGCCCCAATTTCAGGATGTGAGGGGCAAACCAATGCCTGTAAATTGCAAACTCAGAAACTGGATGGATATAAAAGGTTCATTTTTATCTTAAGTTCAATGTAAGTAAAATAACAGGACTAGCATAGAGACAAACGCAGTGACATTCAGTCTCAATGCAAGGGACCGATGCGGTCAGCCAGCTACTGCATGAGGACATGTAGATCAGTGTTAAAAAAAAAAAAAAAAAGCCAAAAACTCATTACATACATACGTATTACATATATATATGTATAAAATCTCTTAATTTAGTATTTTGATGTCAGCAATCAATTAACTAGCAGTAAACATTTTAAAGACAAGATATGGTCCAACACTGTTTAAGCCAAACAAACATCTACTAGTGAACATCAGGCACATGGGCATCCTGATTTCCAAAGCCTGCCTAGAAACCCTAGTAGGGGTCAGATGTTTCCAGTGTTAGAAGAGCAGGAATCATCATATACCAAATGGTGAAGGAGAATAGGAAAAAGTCAGCATGTTCTCATCCAGCAGAATATTTCTATGATGGGAGAGTGCTTCGGAGTATTCCCAAGACTCAGCCCCCATTCAGGGACCGATGGACCACATTGCTTGGAGGTATGAGAAGATGCTAATTAATTATAATAACTATATTTTGGAAAACTTTGAACATGATTTTCATGTCTTTGAGGTATACGACTTCTTTGTACATTCTGGGAGTATCTTTCTCTACTCTTCCAAGGTTTTTTTTCTTTATCATTGTAAGCATTACAAAGACAGACTAAAAGAAGCTGTATCCAGTTTTGCTGGCCAAACACCAGTTAAAAAGTAGGCAAAGGATTTGAATAGACAGTCCACCAAAGAAGACATACTAATGGCTAATAAGCATATGAAATAATGCTCAACATCATTTGGCATTAGGGACACGCAACTTAAAACCACAAAACAGCATATCACAGCCACGAGAATGGCTATCATAAAAATAAAAATTAAAAAAAAGCAGACAAGAATAAATGTTTCCAGGAATGTGGAGGAATTGGAACCCTCATACATTTCTAGTATAAACATAAAATGATATGGCCGCTGTTAGGATTGAATTGTGTCTCCTCATAATTCATATATTAAAGCCCTAAATCCCAGGACCTCAGAGTCTAACTGTCTTTGGAGACAGGGCCTTTAAAAGAGATGATGGAGTTAAAATGAGGCTGTTAGGACGGGCCAGAATCCAGCATGACTCATGTCCTTATGAGAAGAGGAAACTGGGACACACGGAGAAGATGCCGAGTTAGGGTACAGGAGAGGGTGGCCAAGGGCAGGCCGAGAGAAGAGCCCTGAGAGGAGAACGGTTCCAGCAGCACCTTGAGCCCGCACTGCCAGCCTCTACAACGGAGAGAAAACATATTTCTGTGGTTTGAGCCACCCAGGTCATGGTACTTGGCTATGGGGCCCCAGCAAACTACTACAGCCACTGTGGAAAGCAATTCGAAAGCTACTCAGTTGATAAAAATAATTACCATGTGACCCAGGAGTTCTCTTCCTGGGTATCTAGTCAAGACGACTGAAAGCATATATCCACTAAAAGACTTGCACGCAAAAGTTTTAGCAGCATTACTTATTAATAACCCCAAATTGGAAACAACCTAAATGTTCATCAACTAATAAATGCATAGAATAATATGGTCTATTCTTAACAACTGTTGAATACTATTTGGCAATATTACTTGGCAATAGATAGGAATGAAGAACGGATACAAGCTAAGACATGGAAATAAAGCATTACACTCAGTAAAAGAAGCCAGACACAGAGACCGTATACTGTATGGTTCAGTTTACATGAAATGTCCAAAAACGGCCAATCTATGGAGACAGAAATCAGATTACTGGTTGCTTGGAGTGAAGGGGAAAGACGATTACAATTTAATAGTAAGTGGGCATAAGCAACCTTATTAGGATGATGGAAGTAATCCAGAACTGATTTATAGTGATGGTTGAACAACTTGGTCAGTTTACCAAAAATATCATTGAATTGCACACTTGGGATGGGTGGTGCCTTTTCTTTGTCACCAGTAAAAGTATAAAGCATTATAACTCAATAAATTTATTTAAAAAGTTATAAAATTATGCCTCAATGAAGTTACTTTTTTAAAGTGCCTTGATACAGTTTTTTTTTTTTTTAATATTGTTTCCAGAATGAAAAGAGAGGCAGACAGGTTGCAGGGAACAAAAATAAAGACCAATCTTGGGAGAATTCCAAATGAGAAGAGAAGAAAAATTAGTCAGTAGCTGAGTGGGGAATGAATTGAGGAAAAATTTTATTTGATTCCTTTGAGACTAAAGAGTAGCAATAAGACGAATAAAGTCCCCAAATAAGTGAAAGATACAGTTTATGACACCAAGCCACTTTCCTCTGTGTAACTCCTAAAGAACCAAAACTTCAGAGACAGATTTCTGAGTGGTATTTGGCCACCAGAACTGGACACACCTCTCCTAATCCCTCTGTGCAATACCTGCAAAGATGAAGAAAAACATGAACGTCTCTCTATTAAAAGCTAGCATTTGCAGTCCAGCTACTGCCAAATGTGAAAGAAACTCTGTCAACTGAAAAAAAAAAAAAAAAAAAAAAGCACAACCTAAAAGTTGAGAATTATGTTTTATTTGGCAGTCAAAACTGAGGACTTTAGCCCGGGACACAGCATCTCAGATAGCTCTGAAGGGCTGCTCCCAAGAGGTAAGGGGGGAGCTAGGATATATAGGAGTTTTTTCAACAAACACCAGGTAGTCGGAACATCAGAAGATTGCTGTTAATTCAAGAAAACCAGACACCTCAAGTTAATGAATTTAGCACTTTTCTATGTATGAAGATGCAAGAGTCTGGGCTCATTGAAATCATTCCTTTGATCTGCACCTCAGCTATCTACAGCCAGTGTCCTGCTTTTCTCCACCCTGAATCCCCTCAGATTGCACAGTTTGGGGGGTGTAGTGGCTGGGGGCTTGATGGTTGCAACATCCATCGTTTACTAATATGGCAGGTGGCATTTTTCATCCATATCTGAAGGAGGAATAAATCACAAATCATTCCATGGCCTGTAATCAGCTCCCTCTAACGTCTTACATCCAGGGCCCTATGGCAGAGTTGTTAATTTCTCCCCAACATCTCTTTATTCTGAAATAGTAGAAGTGTTAGCTAGTCATGGTGACTCAAAATAAAGTTCGCATCTCCCAACATCCTTTGCAGCTCAAAGTGGCCATGAGGCTAACTCCTGGCCACTGAAACATAAGAGGATGTGCCTTAAGTAGTTCCTAAGACCCTTCCTTAAAAGGAATCTGGTGTGGGCTTCCCTGGTGGCGCAGTGGTTGAGAATCTGCCTGCCAATGCAGGGGACACGGGTTCGAGCCCTGGTCTGGGAGGATCCCACATGCCACGGAGCAGCTGGGCCCGTGAGCCACAATTACTGAGCCTGGGCGTCTGGAGCCTGTGCTCTGCAACAAGAGAGGCCGCGATAGTGAGAGGCCCGCGCACCGCGATGAAGAGTGGCCCCCGCTCGCCGCAACTAGAGAAAGCCCTGGCACAGAAACGAAGACCCAACACAGCCATAAATAAATAATAAATAAATAAGTAAATAGATACTCCAGCATCTACCTTTAAAAAAAAAAATGGAATCTGGTGCATGTCCACCCCTTTCTTCTTCTTTCCTTTCTCCAGCCTTCTTCTTTAGAGGCAAGTGCCACCATCTTGGACCAGGAGGAAAATGGGACATCGTAGAAATGGTGGAACATGGCATCATGGAGTGGCCCTTGTTCACACAGCCCTGGACTTTTACACAAGAGAAGGAGTTTCCCTTCGTGGTTAAATTAAATCAAAACCCACTTCTCTATGTTCTGTAACCAAGCTCACTGTGCTGTGGAGTAGGCTCTGGCAGAGGGACACTGAGAGCCCATGGGGTCTTGCCAATTAAAAGTCAGTCAGAAAGGATCTTGCTGTGATTTAAGTCATAGAGTGTTCTGCCCATTTTTTTTTCTCTAAGAGTTTGATAGTGTCTGGCCTTACATTTAGGTCTTTAATCCATTTTGAGTTTATTTTTGTGTATGGTGTTAGGGAGTGTTCTAATTTCATTCTTTTACATGTAGCTGTCCAGTTTTCCCAGCACCATGCAAGACGGGAATAAAGACGCAGACCTACTAGAGAATGGACTTGAGGACACGGGGAGGGGGAAGGGTAAGCTGGGACAAAGTGAGAGAGTGGCATGGACATATATACACTACCAAATGTAAAATAGATCGCTAGTGGGAAGCAGCCGCATAGCACAGGGAGATCAGCTCGGGGCTTTGTGACCACCTAGAGGGGTGGGATAGGGAGGGTGGGAGGGAGGGAGACACAAGAGGGAGGAGATATGGGGATATATGTATATGTATAACTGATTCACTTTGTTACAAATCAGAAACTAACACACCACTGTAAAGCAATTATACTCCAATAAAGATGTTTTAAAAAAAATGAAAGTCAATCAGTCTTCTTCAAAGTAACTTAAAAGAGACTTCAAATTCTCTTTAGGGTCCATGCTCAGTCGTCCATGGCGCCTTCCCCGCTCCCGCTTCATTTTCCCAAGATGTCATCTGATTCTCCCAAAGCAAGCAGTTATCTTCATAGTCGTGGCCAGAGGAGGCTTTGTTCTATGTGCTGCCTTCTGGGCCTTCGCTGTCCCCTGGTCAAGGTGCCTCATCACACTGCTCTCCGGACATCAACCTCTGTGTTCCCTGGGGCCACGTCAGTGTTCTCCCCCGATCCCGAGGTGTCTGCCCACCAACCACTACCCCTGGTTGAGGATGGACACGGGCTCTGTACCTCTGTGTCCTCCCCCAATCCCGAGGTGTCTGCCCAGCAACCACTACCCCTGGTTGAGGGTGGACGCTGGCACTGCACCTCTGTGTTCTCCCCCGATCCCGAGGTGTCTGCCCACCAACCACTACGCCTGGTTGAGGGTGGATGCTGGCACTGTACCTCTGTGTCCTCCCAGTCCCGACCCTAGGACTCCGCCGGCCCACCAGGACTCCGACCACTTCTGCTCCCTGCGAGCCTTCCTGGATTTCCCGCCCTCTCTCCATAGGCTGCAGGAACTCAGCTACAATCACTTACCTGTGTACTGCCTCTATCCTCTGATACTGTTGCCGTGCCTGGTGACATGTGATCGAACGTAGAACAAGGAAGCAGAGGACACCACCCCCAGATGTTCTTGGATTCTCCCTCAACATATCAGGGGTTCCTGCTGACCAAAACCTAGCCAAGGATTTCCAAAACATACCTTCTGCCCCGCCCCATCTTTCAGCAGATTCCTGACCTCCTGTCCTTCCTCTGGCTGTCCTGCTTTCATCCACTCAGAGGGTGTGCCTTTCTGCTGGTCACTTTCTCTGGCCCAGAATGTAAAGGAAAGCTCTTTAGCTTGATTCCAGCACAATGCCTCTTGATCTATTTAGGGAGAAATTCTAACTTTTCTCTCTTTACAAAGTCCGACTCCTTGGGAGAGTGCGATCTCCCAAAAACAGCACTGAGATTTCGAGCTGATGGATGGCTTCTCACAACCTCTCTGTTCCAGGTGGTGTATGCCCTCTCCTCCCCTATAGGGTAATAAGCCTTCTCAGTGGTCTAATAATTTCACACTGTTATTTACAGTAGCATCACGTGCCAACAGAAACACAACTATATAGAAACAAAGGAAGGAGAATCAGATCTTGGAAAATTCCAACTCTAGTTGTTTGCCATATTGTAGACAACTCTCCTCAGAAGCTACCTGAATGGTGCTCAGAATCTTGGGTGCATTTTTAATTCATTTGCTCTTTCACGTGGTATTTGTAATCATGGATTTTTATCGCAGGCTCTAAGCTTGGTACTAAATAAAGAAAAAAGTTCTCTGAGAGCTGCACAAGGAGCTTAATTAGGAACCTCTTTAAGTTTACTTGGAAATGCATAACTGATGGAGAAACATGTGAAGCAAATAGCACCCCCTTACAACCTAGCAACATTTTCAAAGTTGCTAATTGTCACATTTGTTTCACATCATTTGGAAGACTTCATTTTCGAGCTCCTTCTTATCTTAATCCAGGGCCACGTTTCAGTTTAATAATTCATTAGCAGATCTTTGCAACTTATAGCCTGCTGAGTTTACTGAAGACTGATTAGTAATTTCATCGTTTCTAAGTTTTCTGTATATATTTTCATAAGTGTCATCTCCTGCTGATTCTAATACTTTCTTGTTTGACATTTTTTTTTTCTTTTTCTGCTTTGCCACTGTGCATTGATCAGTCATTCCCATCCCCCAGAGTATGCATCATTGAAATCTAAGATTCTATGGTCATTTTATCTATTTTCTAAAAATTTTACTTAAGTATAGTTGACTTATGATGTTGTGCTAATTTCTGCTGTACAGCAAAGTGATTTAGTGACACATGTATTCTTTTTCATATTCTTTTCCATTATGGTTTATCACAGGATATTGAATATAGTTCCCTGTGCTCTACAGGAGGAACTGTTTATCCATCCTGTATGTACTAGTTTGCATCTGCTAATCCCAAACTCCCAGCCCATCCCTCCCCCCCACACCCTCGGCAACCACAAGTTTGGTCTCTATGTCTGTGAGTCTGTTTGTTTCATAGATATGTTCGCTTGTGTCTTATTTTAGATTTCTGTGGTCATTTTACATCGTACAGACCTGCTTCAATGGCATATCCATGTTTCAGAGAAGCTTTATTCTGCCTTTTGCCCAATAACCACCAATCCAAATCAGTTGTGTACTCAGTTACATAAGGCATAATTGGTCAAAACATGGGCATTGGAGCAAGACCCGGCTAGAATTTGAAGTTTGCCTCTATTACTTTCTATCTGGACTGTAAACCAATTATTTTTTTTACTTAACTTCCCTACATTTCAATTTATTCATCTGCAAAGTTGTAATGACTTCCTAGTGTTGCTATGAGGAATAGATGAAGATATATATGTAAAATATGCTATCACTGAAAAATTCTATATACAGTATTTTTGTACTATACTATACATAAAAATACTAAAATACTATACCCAAAAAAATGACAGATATACCATTAGATTTTTATTTCATCTATTTTATTTCTTTTTCTTTTCATCCATTTGAGTCACTCACATTAACAAACTTTTCATTGGTTTCATTGTAACACACATGGCATTATCTGAGACACGGAGAAATAATCCTTCTCCTAATTTTAAGTCATAGGTATTTCCAATTTTGTTGTAACATGTCAATTTCACGTTCCACTATCTTCAGAGAACTCTATTTTTAAGACTGTTTAATAAGCCTGTTCTTTATTTTTTCTTCAATTTTTTTTCTTTTTTCTTTTTGGCCACACCGCATGGCTTGCAGGATCTTAGTTCCCCAACCGGGAACTGAACCTGGCAGTGGAAACACTGAGTCCTAAACACTGGACCACCAGGGAAGTCCCTAATAAGCCTACACTGATTGCCAAAAACTCTCTCAACTGACATCTGCTCACTCACCATCCCACTAAGATCTTAAAGACAAAAAAGGGGCAGTATTGACACATGTAAACACAACTCTGTGCAAAGGCACAGGTGATCATCCACTTTAATTGGAAGATCGTTGATAAAAACAGTCTTCACAGCTGCGTAGCACAGAGAGATCAGCTCAGTGCTTTGTGACCACTTAGAGGGGTGGGATAGGGAAGGTGGGAGGGAGACGCAAGAGGGAGGAGATACGGGGATATATGTATACGTATAGCTGATTCACTTTGTTATACAGCAGAAACGAACACACCACTGTAAAGCAATTATACTCCAATAAAGATGTTAAAAACTAAACAAAACAAACAAACAAAAAAACCCAGTCTTCAGCAAACCCAGACTAATCCCACCGAAATTCAATGCTGCAGTGAACTGCTCTAACCTTAGGGGGTTTTGCACTGTAGCTAGGCAGAAAACTGAGAATTTCAATCTGAAGATGTCAATAATAGTTGTTTCTAGAGATTTCTGGTTGGTGCAGTGCTGCATAACCCAGTTTTTATACTAATATTACTGTATCATTTTTAAATGTTGAAAATCATCCTCTTTGATTCCTGGCTTCCTCATAATAAATGTACTATGTGTTCATTGCCGAAAATTTAGAAAAGTCAGAGAAGTAACAAGAAGAGAGCAAAAAAGGCCTGATGTCTTGTGCACTCCCATTTCTGTTAAGGGTGGAGCTGCCTTAGAAACTTGGTATTTTGGTTTGTGTGGTGATGTCTTGGACTTAGATATATGAGGGAGCAGGGAGGGGGGATGGCAATTTTCACTTAATAACCTCACCTCCTCCACCTCGGGGTGATAAGAGTACACCGCCCCTGAGGGGAGCCCGGTGAGAGCCACGGGAAGAGAAGAGTAGTGAGAAACACTGAAGTGGGAGAAATACATTGCTTCACAGGGTCACCCAGACAATGACCCATGACAACACAACCTGCCTCAGAAGTGAGATTTCTGCCTCTGAGACATGTGTTAACACACCTACTTGAATTGAAAAACGAAGTCAGACCTTTTCTGACTGAAATTAGGTCTGATTTAGTAGACTTTTTTTGACTATGGGAAATGGCTTTGGCATATACATTATAAAATAAATATTTCCCACAAACTAAATGCCCTAATTCTACAGCACTATGATTGAAAACAAACAAACAAACAAATTTAAAACATGATAAGGTAAAAGCATTTTTGACCAAAATTTCTTTAGGCCAAATGCATTTAAGTAACAATAATTTAATTTTCTCAGTCTTTTCTAGGTAAACCAGGTCAAACCTAATGTCTCTAAACAAATGAATAAAATCTTTTATATACATTTGATATATCTTGAAAGACACATTACTCAGAAACTGAGAGAGTAAATTCAGTAGTGAACCAGGTAACAAATCAAGTCAGGTGTTTTGCTTTCAAGAATATTTAAGGGGTGGCTTAATCATGTTGCTAGCTAATAGATCATTAAAAAGAATGTCTGATTACCCTATTTGGTTGCAAAGAAATAGGATAATCAAGAAAAACTTTTAAACAGATTAATGTACATATAAATTCTGTGTGTATACTGTGTATGTGTTTATGTTACCAAATGCATTTCTGATAAAATTTTAATTTCATATTTAACAATTATTTATCAAACTTTTTAATATATTTGTGCTGCTTTGATCAATTATGGAAATAAGTGATTGTTATGATAGAAGAATTTTTTAATATCTAGTCTAATAATTAAAAATAAAACACTGAAAAATTTAAACCTCTATATATGTACAATATATATGTACAAGATAAATAAAATACATTTACACTATACACATACATGAATTAATTATGTGTGTATATATATGTATATACACACATATACAAATATATACCAGTATAAATATATACCATACATATACACATACATATATATTTTTATTTATTATCATATTTCTTTGCAACCAATATAGGGTTATCAATAGCACATTTAATCATATTAATGTAATACAGTAAAGAAATTTTTTGAGGGACAAGGAATGAAAATACAATGTCAAGGAGAGAAAGGAAGAAGGTGAAATTTCTGACTTTAAAAATGAGCTTATTCACGTATTTTTAAAATGAATGATGACAGGTCATCAAATCACCATGATATTTATATTCCAGGGATACATTTAAAGAATGACACAGTGGTTTGATTTTAAAATGTCAGTATTCACTAGCACTGTAAATTACATTCCTTAAAACTATTTTAGGAGAGGAGCTTCAAGATGGCGGAAGAGTAAGACGCGGAGATCACCTTCCTCCCCACAAATACATCAGAAATACATCTACATGTGGAACAACTCCTACAGAACACCCACTGAACGCTGGCGGAAGACCTCAGACCTCCCAAAAGGCAAGAAACTCCCCACATACCTGGGTAGGGCAAAAGAAAAAAGTAACAACAGAGACAAAAGAATAGGGACGGGACCTGCACCAGCAGGAGGGAGCCGTGAAGGAGGAAAGGTTTCCACACACTAGGAGCCCCTTCGCGGGCAGAGACTGCGGGTGGCAGAGGGGGGGAAGCTTCGGAGCCACGGAGGAGAGCGCAGCCACAGGGGTGCGGAGGGCAAAGCGGAGAGATTCCCGCACGGAGGCTCGGCGCCGAACAGCACTCACCAGCCCGAGAGGCTTGTCTGCTCACCGGCCGGGGCGGGCGGGGCTGGGAGCTGAGGCTCGGGCTTCGGTCGGATCCAGGGAGAGGGCTGGGGTTGGCGGCGTGAACACAGCCTGAAGGAGTTAGTGTGCCACGGCGAGCCGGGAGGGAGTCCGGGAAAAAGACTGGAGCTGCCGAAGAGGCAAGAGACTTTTTCTTCCCTCTTTGTTTCCTGGTGCGCGAGGAGAGGGGATTCAGAGCGCCGCCTAAACGAGCTCCAGAGATGGGCGCGAGCCGCAGCTCTCAGCGCGGACCCCAGAGGCGAGCATGAGACGCTAAGGCTGCTGCCGCCGCCACCAAGAAGCCTGTGTGCGAGCACAGGTCACTCTCCACACCGCCCCTCCCGGGAGCCGGTGCAGCCCGCCACTGCCGGGGTCCCGTGATCCAGGGACAACTTCCCCGGGAGAACGCACGGCGCGCCTCGGGCTGGTGCAACGTCACGACGCCTCTGACGCCGCAGGCTCGCCCCGCCTCCTCCGTACCGCTCCCTCCCCCCGCCTGAGTGAGCCAGAGCCCCCGAAGCAGCTGCTCCTTTAACCCCGTCCTGTCTGGGCGGGGGAAAAGATGCCCTCAGGCGACCTACACGTAGAGACGGGTCCAAATCCAAAGCTGAATGCTGGGAGAAGTATGAACAGAGAAGAGAAAGGGAAATTTCTCCCAGCAGCCTCAGAAGCAGCGGATTACATCTCCACAATCAACATGATGTACCCTGCATCTGTGGAATACCTGAATAGACAACGAATCATCCCAAATTGAGGAGGTGGACTTTGGGATCAAAGATATATATATATATTTTTCCCTTTTTCCCTTTTTGTGAGTGAGTATGTGTACGCTTCTGTGTGTGATTTTCTCTTTATAGCTTTACTTTATCCATTTGTCCTGGGGTTCTGTCTGTCCGTTTTTTTTTTATTATTATTATTACTTTAAAAAGCTTTTTCTTAATAATTATTTTTTATTTTAATAACTTTATTTTATTTTACTTTATTTTATTTTATTTTATCTTTATACTCTCTTTCTTTGTATTTTCTCTCCCTTTCATTCTGAGCCATGTGGATGAAAGGCTCTTAGTGCTCCAGCCAAGCGTCAGGGCTGTGCCTCTGAGGTGGCAGAGCCAACTTCAGGACACTGGTCCACAAGAGACCTCCCAGCTCCACATAATATCAAACGGCAAAAATCTCCCAGAGATCTCCATCTCAATGCCAAGACCCAGCTTCACTCAACGACCGGGAAGCTACACTGCTGGACACCCTATGCCAAACAACTAGCAAGACAGGAACACAACCCCATCCATTAGCAGAGAGGCTGCCTAAAATCATAATAAGGCCACAGACACCCCAAAACACACCACCAGACGTGGACCTGCCTACCAGAAAGACAAGATCCAGGATCATCCACCAGAACACAGGCACTAGTCCCCTCCACCAGGAAGCCTACACAACCCACTGAACCAACCTTAGCCACTGGGGACAGACACCAAAAACAACGGGAACTACAAACCTGCAGCCTGCGAAAAGGAGACCCCAAACACAGTAAGTTAAGCAAAACGAGAAGACAGAAAAACACAAAGCAGATGAAGGAGCAAGGCAAAAACCCACCAGGCCTAACAAATGAAGAGGAAATAGGCAGTTCTACCTGAAAAAGAATTCAGAACAATGATAGTAAAGATGATCCAAAATCTTGGAAATAGAATACAGGAAATACAAGAAACGTTTAACAAGGACTTAGAAGAACTAAAGAGCAAACAAACAGTGATGAACAACACAATAAATGAAATTTAAAATTCTCTAGAAGGGATCCATAGCAGAATAACTGAGGCAGAAGAATGGATAAGTCACCTGGAAGATAAAATAGTGGAAATAACTACTGCAGAGCAAAATAAAGAAAAAAGAATGAAAAGAATTGAGGACAGTCTCAGAGACATCTGGGACAACATTAAACGCACCAACATTCGAATTATAGGGGTCCCAGCAAAAGGGATGCAGCAAAAGCAGTTCTAAGAGGGAAGTCTATAGCAATACAATCCTACCTCAAGAAACAAGAAAAATCTCAAATAAACAACCTAACCTTATACCTAAAGCAATTAGAGAAAGAAGAACAAAAAAACCCCAAAGTTAGCAGAAGGAAAGAAATCATAAAGATCAGAGCAGAAATAAATGAAAAAGAAATGAAGGAAACGGTAGCAAATATCAATAAAACTAAAGCTGGTTTTTTGAGAAGATAAACAAAAGTGATAAACCATTAGCCAGACTCATCAAGAAAAAAAGGGAGAAGACTCAAATCAATAGAATTAGAAATGAAAAACGAGAAGTAACAACTGACACTGCAGAAATACAAAGGATCATGAGAGATTACTACAAGCAACTCTATGCCAATAAAATGGACAACCTGGAAGAAATGGACAAATTCTTAGAAATGCACAACCTTACGAGACTGAACCAGGAAGAAATAGAAAATATTAACAGTCCAATCACAAGCACTGAAATTGAAACTGTGATTAAAAATCTTCCAACAAACAAAAGCCCAGGACCAGATGGCTTCACAGGCGAATTCTATCCAACATTTAGAGAAGAGCTAACACCTATCCTTCTCAAACTCTTCCAAAATATAGCAGAGGAAGGAAAACTCCCCAACTCATTCTACGAGGCCACCATCACCCTGATACCAAAACCAGACAAAGATGTTACAAAGAAAGAAAACTACAGGCCAATATCGCTGATGAACATAGATGCAAAAATCCTCAACAAAATCCTAGCAAACAGAATCCAACAGCACATTAAAAGGATCATACACCATGATCAAGTGGGGTTTATCCCAGGAATGCAAGTTTTCTTCAATATACGCAAATCAATCAATGTGATACACCATATTAACAAATTGAAGGAGAAAAACCATATGATCATCGCAATAGATTCAGAAAAAGCTTTTGACAAAATTCAACACCCATTTATGATAAAAACCCTCCAGAAAGTAGGCACAGAGGGAACTTTCCTCAACATAATAAAGGCCATATATGACAAACCCACAGCCAACATTGTCCTCAATGGTGAAAAACTGAAACCATTTCCACTAAGATCAGGAACAAGACAAGGCTGCCCATTCTCACCACTATTATTCAACATAGTTTTGGAAGTTTTAGCCCAGCAATCAGAGAAGAAAAAGAAATAAAAGGAATCCAAATCAGAAAAGAAGTAAAGCTGTCACTGTTTGCAGATGAGATGATACTATACACAGAGAATCCTAAAGATGCTACCAGAAAACTACTAGAGCTAATCAATGAATTTGGTAAAGTAGCAGGATACAAAATTAATGCACAGAAATCTCTAGCATTCCTATACACTAATGATGAAAAATCTGAAAGTGAAATTAAGAAAACACTCCCATTTACCATTGCAACAAAAAGAATAAAGTATCTAGGAATAAACCTACCGAAGGAGACAAAAGACCTGTATGCAGAAAATTATAAAACACTGATGAAAGAAATTAACGATGATACAAATAGATGGACAGATATACCATGTTCTTGGATTGGAAGAATCGACATTGTGAAAATGACTCTACTACCCAAAGCAATCTACAGCTTCAATGCAATCCCTATCAAACTACCAATGGCATTTTTCACGGAACTAGAACAAAAAATTTCACAATCTGTATGGAAACACAAACGACCCTGAATACCCAAAGCAATCTTGAGAAAGAAAAACACAGCTGGAGGAATCAGGCTCCCTGACTTCAGACTATACTACAAAGCTACGGTAATCAAGACAGTATGGTACTGGCAGAAAAACAGAAATATAAATCAATGGAACAGGATAGAAAGCCCAGAGATAAACCCACGCACATATGGTAACCTTATCTTTGATAAAGGAAGCAAGAATATACAGTGGAGACAAGACAGCCTCTTCAATAAGTGGTGCTGGGAAAACTGGACAGGTACATGTGAAAGTATGAAATTAGAACACTCCCTAACACCATACACAAAAATAAACTCAAATGGATTAAAGACCTAAAGGTAAGGCCAGACACTATCAAACTCTTAGAGGAAAACATAGGCAGAACACTCTATGACATACATCACAGCAAGATCCTTTTTGGCCCACCTCCTAGAGAAATGGAAATAAAAACAAAAATAAACAAATGGGACCTAATGAAACTTAAAAGCTTTTGCACAGCAAAGGAAACCATAAAGAACACCGAAAGACAACCCTCAGAATGGGAGAAAATATTTGCAAATGAAGCAACTGACAAAGGATTAATCTCCAACATTTACAAGCAGCTCATGCAGCTCAATATCAAAAAAACAAACAACCCAATCCAAAAATGGGCAGAAGACCTAAATAGACATTTCTCCAAAGAAGATATACAGATTGCCAACAAACACATGAAAGCATGCTCAACATCATTAATCATTAGAGAAATGCAAATCAAAACTACAATGAGATATCATCTCACACCGGTCAGAATGGCCATCATCAAAAAATCTAGAAACAATAAATGCTGGAGAGGGTGTGGAGAAAAGGGAAACCTCTTGGCACTGTTGGTGGGAATGTAAATTGATACAGCCACTATGGAGAACAGTATGGAGGTTCCTTAAAAAATTAAAAATAGAACTACCATACGACCCAGCAATCCCACTACTGGGTATATACCCTGAGAAAACCATAATTCAAAAAGAGTCATGTACCAAAATGTTCATTGCAGCTCTATTTACAATAGCCAGGACATGGAAGCAACCTAAGTGTCCATCGACAGATGAATGGATAAAGAAGATGTGGCACATATATTCAATGGAATATTACTCAGCCATAAAAAGAAACGAAATTTTGTTATTTGTAGTGAGGTGGATGGACCTAGAGTCTGTCATACAGAGTGAAGTAAGTCAGAAAGAGAAAAACAAATACCGTATGCTAACACACATAATGGAATCTCAGGAAAAAAAAAAGCTCATGAAGAACCTAGGGGCAAGACGGGAATAAAGACACAGACCTACTAGAGAATGGACTTGAGGATATGGGGAGGGGGAAGGGTAAGCTGGGACAAAGTGAGAGAGTGGCATGGACATATATACACTACCAAATGTAAAACCGATAGCTAGTGGGAAGCAGCCGCATAGCACAGGGAGATCAGCTCAGTGCTTTTTGACCACCTAGAGGGGTGGGATAGGGACGGTGGGAGGGAGGGAGAGGCAAGAGGGAAGAGATATGGGAACATACGTATATGTATAACTGATTCACTTTGTTATAAAGCAGAAACTAACACACCATTGTAAAGCAATTATACTCCAGTAAAGATGTTTAAAAAAAAAAAACTATTTTAACGTATGATTAGAACTTTTAGATATCACCATTAAAATGCATGAGAGCACACAAAACTTTTCGACATTCTCCTACAGGGTAAATGAGCACACATCTTGGAGTCCGTTGCTCCAGTGAACCCACCAATATTCATAATTAAGAGGGCAACCGGGTGGTTTTCTAGACGTCACATTTCATTCTAAACAATTATTTCTGGCACTCTGTCCCAGTCATTATACTAGGTTCTAACGATGCAATGGGGAAGGCCAACCTCCCTTCCTCAAAGGGCCGGAATTCTAACAGAGGCGATACAAACACAACAGACAACTTAACGGCAAGGAGAAGAGCTACCAGAGGGGCAGGTGCGGGATCCTGCAGACATGTTTCATGGGGGCCAGAGGAGTCTTCTCATTCCTGAAGACTGAGTCAGGGGTATCCAGGTGAAAGGACCAGAAAGGAGGAAATACAATTCCAAAAAGAAGACAATACGTGTGCAAAAACCAAATGGCAAAAGAAAAAGTAAATAGAGAAAGTAGGAAAAAAGTAAAGAAAGAAAGAAGGAAGGAAGGAAAGAGAGAGGGAAGGCATTTATATAAAGGAACACCTTACAAAGAATATGAAAAATCCTTGTGATTTTGGACATGACAATGAGTACGTGTGGGTGGATGGGTGGGGCCACGGCAGAGTGAGAACACAGCCACCATGGCACCTACGTCTGCACCTCAGAGGGAGGACCTGGGCTGACCACACAGAACCTTCAGAGGAGGGCTTCAAAAAGATTTGCAAGCCTTAGCTCAAATCCACCTCAGAAGTATGAAAGATCTGAGGTTAAAGAACTTCACTCCCTGAGAAAGACAAACACCATATGCTATCACTTACATGTGGAATCTAAAGTATGACACAAATGAACCAGAAACAGACTCACAGACATAGAGAACAGACTGGTGGTTGCCAAGGGGGAGAAGGTGCGGAAGGAGTGGGAGTCTGGGGTTAGCAGATGCAAACTATTGTATACAGGATGGATAAAGAACAAGGTCCTACTGTACAGCACAGGGAACTATATTCAGTATATATCAATATATATCACTCTGCACGTGCCCCAGGACCTTGTTACTGATGCTCCTGGATTAAACTATCACTGAATGACTCAGCACATTGTGGCTGGGTTGGGGGTGGCGGTGATGGACTTTGTATTCCATTCCCCCCAAGAAAGGAGGGTTTCAAAAATGAGCTTCTGCAAGACAAGCAACAATTATAGTCTAAGGCTGGGATTCTATGAGAGGCAGACTGAAGATGGGATTCATCAGGTAATTCACCAAGAAATGTGAGGGGTCATTATCCCCGAGAGGATGACGAGTGACAGGTGACAAGAGTACCAACAGGTCAGACCCCAGATAGGAAACAAGATGCTCGACTGCAACAGTGTTCAGAGAACTGAACAAAGGGGCAGATGAATTGGAAACACTGAAGGCCAGGAAAATTATCCAGAAAGGGTCTGTGTGAGAAGAATCCATGTTAAGTTTCAGCTCCTTTACTCAAAAAGCTCCTGATGGTATCACCTTGAAAAAAGGCCAAGAGACAACTCAGACCAAGAGGTGGTCAAAAGGAAGTTAACATCATCCTGAGCTATATTTTCAAAGAATATGTCTATGTATAATTGGGATAATAAAAATAAGAAATAATATTTCAGAACCTAGTTAAAGGGTGTGGCCTGATTGTTTTGAGTAGCTCAGGACCACACAAAATAGCCTGCTGGTTCTTAGCGGTTTTGCAAAAGAATTCATTAATATTTTTTTCAAGAAATGTCTAGTGTTTTTGGTGAGCTCTGCAGCTTTCCATAAAGGACTTTGAACTTCCAGTCCGGACCTCGTTGTCACCACGGATTTGGAGAAATTGGAGCAGAGGCGTCTGCTCAGAAAGAGGTCTCTTCTGGGAACCACCAATCAGAGGAGTGACAGCTCTGGTGTCAGCAGTCCTGACACCAGACTGCTTCTCCTCCACTTTCATACCTCAAAGAAATTAAGAAGAGTCCAAGAAAAAAGGAACTTTACAGAACGCTACTGCAGGGGAGCTGGGTCAAGTGGTCATGTCTATTTAGGAGGCGGGGAACACTGTAAAAGGCTCTACTCTTTTACCAAAAGATGTTTTAAATATCTTACAGGTTCTGGCAGCCCAGGAGGATGAATAGAGCATTGCATGACTATTTTTTCTCCCAAAGTGTCAAACTATCATCACTGCACGTCCATCCATGGGCATGGCTCCCAATCAGGCTGAGGGACTCAGGTGACCTTTTTGGGCCCCTGCATATCGGATGGCTGTGCGCACAGCCTCTGAGACAGAGATCTCTGTTTCCTGACTTCCAGCACCTGCGCCGCCACCCCCCCACCCCTGGGACATCAGCCACAGGAGGCTAAGGTGTGTGGCAGCAGCAGTAACAACTCCAGGCTCTCAAGCACAGGTGCTCTGACCTGAAAATTAGAAATACCACCTTAAATGACGACTTACTGGCCCAAACTAGTTTCGTGGCCCTGCTTAACCACAGAGGGCAGGAAGTCCAGCCTTGGAGAGAGGAGTTAGTGAACAAAATGATCGACCACCACATCCAATGAGTAGTAATCCCAGCCAACACGAACAAGCTTCCCTGGTATTAGGGAGACGCCTTTACGGGCGCTCATAGCCTCTGAGGGGGATACGGGGCCTCTCCATTCTTCCCCTGGATGGTCACCAGTTTGTTGTTGCTTAAAAATAAAAAATATAGGGGGAAAATAGAAATAAAGGCCCTGAAATGTGAGCATTTTTAAAACATTATTAAAATTTTAAAAGAAATAAATAACATATGTTATAGTGAGACAGTACATAGCAAAATAGAAATATTTAAATTAGGGTAAAGATCTCTGATAGTCAAGATAAAAAAACTATAGGTTTTAATACAAATTTCTCTACTCAAGGGTAATTTGACATAAATTCTTAAGAAAAGGGGAAGTATTCTTAATTTAGAAATTTAAATTTCATGATAGGATTTTTATGCAAAGAAGTGTGGGTCCTAGTTTTTCAGCTAACAAATCAGAACCAAGAGTGGGCAGTTTATACTTTTGGAGTGTTGCCCCAGTGAGACTGGAAGGTCAGCACTGTCACTTGTCATATAAATTGTACGCTTGTGCTTTTGTTCCCAAACTTTCCAACGTAACCAGTTTACTGAAGAGTCTGAACTTGGTGCAGTACAAACAGGTAACCATTCTGCTTTTCTACAGTCACTGACGACCACTGTGCTCTGCCACCGTTTCTTGTCCCCTTGACAACGTCCTAAATAAATCCTAAGGCTTCCCTCTCACTTCCAGGGAGCAAAAGCTCCAATTCAACTCGATGCAGTTTAACGCCGCAATATTGTATCAACATCACATCTGACTGATGTCTCCCCCTCCCCCTCCCCCTCCCCAGCATCACACTGGGCTGAGTCCACAGGGTTCGGACGGGTGCAAGGGCTGGATCACCTCTTCATGGCTATTCCCCCAGCACCGTAGCTAAGATTCTAGCCAGAAGACGAGATCCCAAAGCTCCCTCCTAGATCCCGCCAAGCTTCATGAGTGATTCTTGGAGTGCCCCATCTTGGGGTGCTGCGTAACCTCTGTTTGCCCCTCCAGACCGACACCCAGCTTCTCATCTCTGTTCTGGGCACCCAGGAGGCTGACTTCTACGTGAAGCTTCAACTGAGCCCTTTTGCTCCCTGGCTTCTGGTGGGAGACCAGAGTTTGGAGAAAGATATTGAGGTATTTATTTCCTTGACCCTCTCCTTGCCAGGCTGGAGATTACCAGTGACCAAGTCTTTCTTCAGAAGCCCACTGGTCCTGCTGGGCTGACCTCCTCTTCAGCTCCAGCTCTGGGTCCTAGTCACCATGTCCCCTCCTGGCCTCTGGGTTTGCAGTGGTTCAAGCTACCCCTGCTGTGATGGCCAGGATGCTTTACCACGCCTTGTTGGCTTCCCCAGCTCTAGTCACACACACGGTCCCTTCATCAACCTCTCTTCAGCTGCCCTATTTGAGTGCACACTACCTGCTTACTGTCAGGATGTGCCCTGGGAAGGGGCCAAAGACTTTTCCTGCCCCAAACAGAAAGGAGGAAAAATCCCAGCACCTCCGATGCTGAGGACTCAGAATCTGAACAATGTCCTTTTGACCTCTGCCTCTCCTTTAAATTGGGTGCCTATTAAGAAGGGGATAGACTTGTGATAATGGATCAGGGTCAGTTTTAAGACCTCATTATAAGCCCTGAGGGAGTTCTAGACTTCACATGCAAAAAGGCTTCTTTAGACGGTGTATCACTTCATGCTCCTTTGTTCTTAATTCAGCAATTTTCAATTTGGGGGCAGCAGAAACAGTCCATTCAACATCCTGAAAGATCTACATTTACCAATTTATATAGTCAAAACTCAAGATAAATACACATTGTCATGAACTGAACTAATTTGTCAGGACTAGATATATCTGTAAGTTCAGATCCTCGCTAGCTGGAATAATCAGCTGTTAATGGATACTTGAGGATTTATCTTTATCTGCCTTATTACCTTCCCAAGAAAATATCAAGTTATTCATACTGATTTCTAGCATTTGTTCTCTGAAGCCTTTTATTATGTTTTCAACACACATCCAATGTCAAAACAGTACTCCCAGGACACTAATACAGAGATTCATCTAATGGTGTATTTAGCAAAATATCTGCTTTGAGAAAGAACAAGGGTACGATCCTTTAGAGGCACTGTACTGGGTTTCATTTAGTTGGAATAAAACGCTACCTGAGAGCCGTCTCCAGCTAACCTTATGCTTTATTTGCATTTTTTTTTAGCTTATTAAAAGTGAAGGCATTCAGAGGTTGAGTGTGCCAGCAAACTGTATTTCATGTTGAAGATCAGCAGGGGTCTTTTGGAGGCCTTCAATTTTTCTCTGAGTGTCAGGAAATCAGATTATTGCATCCAGCTGCAAGCTGTTTTGATTGCACTGAAAGTCTGATTTAATTTGGTACAAATGGCAAATTACTCCTCTATCCTTGAACTGCATGTACTCCTAAAGTACTATATTTCAGGATGTCCTTAAAAGTTTAGAGTAGAAACCTGATTTCGAAAGGTTCCTTCTCCATGCCTAGACCATTTGTAAAATGCCAACATGTCCTGGAGTAGCAAAGACATCACACACACACACATCCTCCCCTCCCTCCCCTCAGGCTGTTACAGAATATGTGTATGGACTCCATCGTTCTATGCACAGTGAGAAAGATTCAGGAAGATTCTTGACAAAATGGAACAGAGCTTGGAGTACTTATTTATTGATACCACTTAAAGGGCCACTGATCTGAAGATGATTCTATCCTCTAAGTGATACTGCTATTCAAAATGCTGAACAATGCTAAGAAAGAAAACCTTCCCGAGTGTCAGGACCTGCAAAGGATGGTATTTGAAGGAGGCAAAACAACTTTGGTTTTGTTAAATGTTCTTGTACAGCAGAGCTTTCAAGAACCACTCTTTACTAGAACCTATTTAGGGGGAACAAAAGAACTCACAAATAATAGTGTTATTTCAACACCACACTTTAGAAGCCATTCACAACTTCTGAGGCTTCCAGTTGAGAAAACATACAACTTCAAAACACACAGGTCAGGATGTCTCAAGGTAGTCCGACGCCAACATTTACGTGGGAGCGACGATATTCATTATGAAGCTTAAATGCTATAAAATGAACGGTTGGATGGTCTTCTTTTAAGGAGGTTTAAAAATAACAAAAAAATGAGTATGTTACATTTAGCTCCATTTAAAGGCAACCGTGATGATGAATTTTTCCAATGGCTCTTTAAATTGTCTTCATTTAACACAATCATATTTTCAGAGATAAACACCATAAAGTCTTTGTAGGCAGCAAGTCACAATACACACTTTGAAGAATAGGACTTCATAAATCTTCCTTTCTGGTGCTAGTTGAGCTTATGTGGTTCTTCCACTCTGCAACTTCTTTATCTTCTCTTCCCTCTTCTAATTTGTGTGCATCTTCAACCCAGCTCTCACATGTATTCAGGAGTCTTCCCCAAACATAACACTTCCTTGCTCTGAACAGATATAGAATGCAGTTATCCTATTTACATAATATAGAACATAATACAGAAATATGATGTCCAAAGGTTTATATCCTCTTAAGCCACACTATAATCTTTTCCTTGATTTTTTTTCCAAAACTTACAATTTTTAAAGTCCTCCTGGGAAAATAATGGGAATTACTGAGGCCAGCAATTCCCACAGAGTACAGTGTTTGAGAATAATATGGTTACTACTCTGATATCTGAGAAAAGAATTAGATACGATTTTCTGTTAAGGGAATTTCAGGCTAATACATGCTGAACTGAACTTATTAAGATAAAATGTTCTTGTAAATCAAATGATAGTCATTTTCTTTAAAAATGATGATAGCAGGTGTTCCAATCTGAATCACTCATTTGCAGCATGATTTAAAATTAGCAAATGTCAACATGACGGAGGGTTAGTTTCCAAAAATACAGATTATGCAGACCACGTTCAATGCATGCACTGAAGCATAAATAATAATCCTTCATGGTGCTTTTCAGTTTACACTATGATTTTTTAATGTACATTACATTATTTGCTGCTTGTTACAACTTTGTAACAGAGAAAACAAGAATTTTTTAGTATTCTCGTTTTTCCGGTGAGGAAATCAGGGCTCAGAAAGATTTAATAACTCATCCAGTGTCACATAACTTATATGTTGCAGACTATAGAGCAAGAATTAAAAAGAAGTCTTCTAACTTGCTTTCTATACCTATTCCAACATATGCTGGAGAGCCTCCAGCATTTTGAATGTTCCACCCAGAATAATGGACCCTAAATGCAGACACTATGACAGCCTCATGGCTGTGGCCTTAGAAGACACCCAGCTTGGATTTCCCTGGTGGCGCAGTGGTTAAGAATCCGCCTGCCAATGCAGGGGACACAGGTTCAATCCTTGGTCCGGGAAGATCCCACATGCCACAGAGTAACGAAGCCCGTGCGCCACAACTACTGAGCCTGTGCTCTAGAGCCCGTGAGCTACAACTTCTGAGCCCACGTGCCACAACTACTGAAGCCCACACGCCTAGACCCCGTGTTCCGCAACAAGGGAAGCCACCGCAAATGAGAAGCCCGCGCACCGCAACGAAGAGTAGCCCCCGCTCGCCGCAACTAGAGAAAGCCCGCGCGCAGCAACAAAAAAGACGCAACACAGCCAGAACAAAGAAGACACCCAGCTTATGAAGCAGAGGCGGTGGAGAGAAAACGATAAATCACACTATTTTCCATTCTCTTCTCCCTCATTGTTTTCTTGATGATTGATGTTTTTTTCATTAAAAAAAATGCATTTGGCCTGACTCTGCATTCTAACTTTGTTCTTCTAATTGTATTCTCCTGATTAATATTTTCACATACCTAGTTTTGTCAAAAGTGATTCAAAGATAGCAGAATTTGGATCAGCCTTACAACAGATACAAAAAACTTCATTAAAGCATAAATGACAAGAACTGAAGGTGCACAGAGGCTTCTTACTGTGGTTCAATGTATAATGACCCACTTTGGCAGATAAATGGCCAACATTTCACAAAATTGTCTATTTTCTCAGTGAAGCAGGATATCTCCTCTTTGCACATGGCTCACAAATTGCAAATCTGTTCTGATTGCTGGTAATATTATAGATGGGATGATTAAAAGAACATTTGAATGATAATGCTTCCCCTGTACGCAGCCCAAGAAAGAAAGTAGGGGGAAATATATTCACGACTCTAAGTTTAAGGAACAAAAGGTAACACTGTGCCAATGGTTTTGGTACAGATGACAGGAGATAAAGTACAGAATTTCATGTGAATGATCCCCTGTCACCAAAATAAGAAGCTAGCCTAAGGCAGCCGGGTCACTGGTCCTGCATAGAACACTGTTCCTCAGTGTAGACACCCAACAGGCAGCAAAGCCTGAAGCTCCCACTAGCCAGAGGTACCAAGGTCAATTTTTTATAATAATTTGAAAATTAATATTTTAGAAACAGCATTGAAACAGAAATCATGTGAAAAATCAGACCGCTGTTGGTATTTCTTATGAATTTTAATTGTTTTAAATTACATATTAGGGGTTTGGGGCAACATAATATTTTCAATGCTTATTAAGAACCCAGTAGGTCTTACCCAACCCATGCTTTTACTTGGCTGCATTCCTCGTCTTGATGTGGAAATGTTCTTTAATAAAAAAGAGCATCCATAAATCAGAGTCGGAAGCTGAGCAAGTGAAAGAATGGGATTCACAAATAGGACTTGAGCTCCTTATAAATCACAAGAGGAATTCTTCTAAGAACAAGTATTCTTATACGAATAAGAGGAACAAGAGATGAAAGTGATCAAGACAGCCTTAAAACCTTTCCCTCAGCTGGACTAAACGTCAGAAAGGCTTCTTCCCGACTCTAGGCTCCTGACTTCCCTTCTCCTATAACATTAACTTTAGAACATTTGTAAGTATACATTATTTCTCTATCCTTTTGAGGTGTAAATAGTTTGAAAAGTCACTTGCCAGTTTGGCAACTTAGGAGTTATCTTTCTCCAGGACCTGGGAGCTGTCCCTTTGAAGTGTGATCATGAAGAAAGATACTTCCCTTGTCTCCCAGGCTCTGTGGGAGGGTAGCAGCCTCACTTCCATGGGTACCAGCCAGCAAGCACAGATGGCCTCATCACAGGGAAAAACACGGCAACACATCTCATGGATCCACCTCTCCCCAAATGCCCTCTGGCACTTCTTCACCAGCTCACCCCAGTGCTAAATATCCCTCTCAACGTTGGTCTCAGCAGGGGTGGATGGGTAAAAGGATTTGCAAAATGCTGGAAAATGTTGAAGCTGGATGAGTGCTACATGAAGTCTTTTGTTTTCTTTTAGAGCAGTTTTAGGTTTATAGAAAAATCATGCAGAAAGTACAGAAAGTCCCCACATACCTCCTCTCCCCTCCCCACTCCACAGTTCCTCCTATTATTAACATCCTGCACTAGTATATTTGTTACAACTGATAAGCCAATATCGTTACATTATTATTAACTAAAGTCCTCAGTTTACCTTAGGGTTCGGTCTTGGTCTTGTGCCTTTTTGACAAATGCATAATATCATCATAGTATCCACCATTACATATGGTACAGAAGAGTCTCACACTACCTTAAAATCCCCTGTGCTTCACCTGTTCACTCCCCTCCCCTTCCTCTGAACCCCTGGCAGCCACTGACTTTTTTATTGTCTCTATAGCCTTGCCTTTTCCAGAGGGTAGTATAGTTGGAATCATACAGTGTGGACCTTTTCAGACTAGTCTCTCTCACTCAGCAATATGCATTTAAGGTTTCTCCATGTCTCGTTGTGATTTGATAGCTCATTTCTTCTTATTGCCATGACATTCCATTGTCTGGATGGACCACAGTTGATCAGTTCACCTGCTGAAGGACAATAGATGCGTCCAGTTTCTGTCAATTACTAATAAAGCTGCGATAAACATCTGCATGCACGTTTTTGTGTGACACAAGTTTTCAACTTGATCAGGTAAATATCTGGAAGCATAATTGCTGGATCATATGGTAAGACTGCCATTTGAGAACTGCCAAACTGTCTTCCAAAGTGTCTGTACCAGTTTGCATTCCTTCCTGTTGCCCCACATCCTTGTGTGCGCTGGGTATTGTTAGTTTTTTGGATTGGAGCCATTCCATTGAGTACGTAATGCTATCTCATTTTTTTAAATTTGTAATTCCCTAACAACAAATGATTTTGAGAAGCTTTTCATATGATTACTTGCCATCTGTATATACATGTTGAGGTGTCTTCAGACCTTTTGCCTACATATTAATTGGATTGTATGTTTTCTTATTGTTCCGTTTTAAGAGTTCTTTGAATATTTTAGATACATTCCTTTATCAAATGTGTTTCACAAATAATTTCTCCTTGTCTGCAGCTTGTCTTTTCATCCTCTTGACAGTATCTTTCTTATGGCAGACGTTTTTAATTTTGGTACAGTTCAGCATAACCATTTTTTTCTTTCATGGAGTGTGCTTTTGTTGTTATATCTATGAACACATTACCAAACACAGGTTACCTAGATTTTCTATGTTTCCTTCCAGAAGTTTTATAATTTTGCATTCTACACTCAGATCCATGATCCATTTTAAGTTGAATCGATTCGTAAAATATATAAAGTCTGTCTAGAATTTTTCTTGCATAAAAAATCTAATTGCTCCAGCACCATTTGTTGAAAGACTGTCCTTTGTTCATTGAACTGCCTTTGCTCCACTGCTAAAGATTAAATGGCTATATGTGTATGGGTTGATTTCTGTGCTCTCTATTTTGTTCCATTGATCTATGTGTCTGTTATTTCACAAATGCCATGCTATCTTGATGATTATAGCTTTATAATAAGTCTTCAAGTCAGGTAATATCACTACAACAACTTTATTCTTCTTTCTTTCATGTCTTTTGACTATTGGGGTGTTTTGCCTCTCCATATAAACTTGACAGTACTGAGTCTTCCAATCCGTGAACATGGAAACAACTCTCCTTTTATTTAGATATTCCTTGATTTTGTTCAGAGTAATTTTCGACATATAGTTTCCACATATTTTGTTAGATTTATACCTAATAGACATATCACATCATCTGCACACATATACAATTTTATTTCTTCCTTCCAATTCTATACTCCTTTTCTTTTCCTGTGTTACTGCATTGCTAAGACCTCCAGTGCAACATTGAGTAGGAGTGGTAAGAGAGGAAATCTTTGCCTTGTTCCTGATCTTAGGGGAAAATTATCCAGTTAACACCATTAGGACTTCCCTGGTGGTGCAGTGGTAAAGAAACCACCTGCCAATGCAGGGGACGCGGGTTTGAGCCCTGATCCAGGAAGATCCCACATGCCACGGAGCAGCTAAGCCCGTGAGCCACAACTACTGAGCCCACGTGTCACAACTACTGAAGCCCGCACGCCTAGAGCCCGTGCTCTGCAACAAAGGCAGGCCACCGCAATGAGAAGCCTGCACACCGCAACAAAGAGTAGCCCCTGCTCGCCACAACTAGAGAAAGCCCGCACGCAGCAATGAAGACCTAACACAGCCAAAAAGAAATAATTTATTTTTTTAAAAAACACAATTAACTATGATGTGAGGTATAGGTTTTTTTGAGATGTTCTTTACCAAGTTGAGGAAGTTCCCCAAATGCCAAACTTTTAAATACATATCATTGTGAAAGTATACCATGGATATTAATTGTCTTTGGACTCTATGGCATATATGGCATATAGTATACATGGTAAAATGGTAATATAGAAAGAAAAATACTTTCAAAATATATTTAAATTGTCTCCTGGACAACTTCCCAATATAAAAAAACAACCTTGTCACTATTCCTTTTCATTGATAAAATAACTATTTTTACATGATTTTTATATTTTAAGGAGGGAACACAGAAACCAAAACTAACAGAGTCACCATTTAGTGCATAAAACATGCCTTTAAAATCCTGGGCTACCACCTATTGAAAATATGGGTAACAAATTAATTTCTAGGTACAAATGCAACTTTTTTTTAAGTGAAGTATAGCTGATTCACAATATTATATTATTTTCAGGTGTACAACATAGTGACTCAATATTTTATAGATTATACTCCATTTAAAGTTATTACAAAATAATGGCTGTAACCTTATGGTTACATAAGGCATGAGACTAGACTCTAGAACCAGTATGCATTTCTCTTACGAGATCCCCTTCTTAAAGAGTTAGCACCCTTGCGCTTCCCTGATGGTGCAGTGGTTAAGAATCCACCTGCCAATACAGGGGACACAGTTTCGAGCCCTGGTCTGGGAAGATCCCACATGCTGCGGAGCAACTAAGCCCGTGCGACACAACTACTGAGCCTGTGCTCTAGAGCCCGCGAGCCACAACTACTGAGCCCACGTGACACAACCACTGAGCCTGCGTGCCTAGAGCCTGTGCTGCACAACAAGAGAAGCCACCTCAATGAGAAGCCCACATACTGCAATGAAGAGTAGCCCCCGCTCGCTGCAACTAGAGAAAGCCCGCGCTCAGCAACAAAGACCCAACACAGCCAAAAAATAAAATAAAATAAAATAAAATAATAAAATAAATTTATATATAAAAAAAGAATTAGCACCCTTTATTCTCTATAGTGTCACACATGTTCAAGTTATACGAATATCAACTTCCTGCTTGAAGTATACTGGCACTTAATTTGTACTAAACCAGAAGGAACTTAATTTTTTCAGTAGGAAAATTCTTTCTTTTCAAGACTTTTTAATACGAATAAGTACATCAACTAAAGAATAGGAATATAATGTAAATGAGTAAGGAAAAGTAGAATAATCTGAGCTAAGGGCAACTTCTAGACTACAGAAGTACCATAGTGTATTTTCAAAATCTTCAAATCTTTAACATTTTCACATGAATCAAGCAAATAACTTAAATGTCCTTTCCTGACACATAAATATGATCAGGAATTTGTTAGTCCTTCAGGGTGTTGATTTCTTTGGCCTCGTCAAACTTAATTTGGTCCTAATTTTAGTTCTGTGCTTAAATTTAGGACCAAATTAGGTTTAACCTAGGCCAAAGAAATCAACACCCCGAAGAATTAACAAATCCCTGGAGATTAAAATCCCTGGATTAGATGGGATAGCGATGAAAATTCTGCTCATCCAGCCTTGGAAAAAAAATGAGACACCACGTCTCAAAACGATGAAACGTACAATGCTTTATAGCCTGTGCAGTTAAATGGGGAGGAGTGGGAAAGATGGAGAGGTGGCCAGGGGTCCCAGGACAAGACTGAGGTCTGTGGGCGGGAGCAGAGCTCTCCTGACAGCTGACAGTGGGGACAGAGTTGTCTGTGCTGGAACCAACTCATAACTCACACAGTCTGCCCTTTGCTCTTCTTTATTTGCTGTGGAAGCATTTCAAGAAAACAGCATCCATCCTTTTTTTTCCTCCAAGATCCATGGCCTATATGACTCCATGTAGACTCTCTTGGCGGCCAGCACACACCCTAAACCCTCACCTCTGCTGTGCTCTGTGAGGCTTCCTATCAGCCATTTGGTCTTTAATTTTAAAAGTTTGCACATGACATTTTCAAAAGGTGAAATGGAGCAAAACGTGACTCACTAGAAAAAGGATTATATGGATCCTTCAAAGTGAACATAGGTAGAAATTAGAATATTAAGTCCTTGAGCACTTCACGATATTCAGAGCAAAAAAAAACTTTAAGAGGTACAAGTCTCCACCTATCACACATATATTGAATAAAGAACAGAAGAATCATTCTTATGTTTAAACATCAGATCTCTGAAAGGTTTTAATGGACTCTAAACAATTCCAGAATGGTACTTACCTGTGAAAAAGAGAATGAGTCTCCTTTTGAAGCAAAATACATAAACAGAACAAAAAGATTCCTTTATGCTGCTGTTTCACTGATGGCTTTTACACAGCCCACAGACTCTTTACAATGAACTGTCAATAAAGCTCAGCTTCTGAATGTCCCCCAGCGTGGGGATGGCCTCTGAGCTATGCGCCCTGAAAAAACTAAGATCTTGAGGTTCAAGGCAGGCTGTGTGGCGATCCTAGCTCCTAGGTTGGCAGTCAATCACAAATAGGACTTATTTGCAGGTTTCTGAATCTCTTACTGGCTGCAAGCAATGTCTGTGGGTCTAGGACCTGCCAAGCCCCACAAGAGATCTATCAGAGAAACACTCAACTATGGATTCTGCTTTATTGTGTTCCTGCACTAAGGGATTCTGCCTGCATCTTTGCTTCTTTAGACCTGGGTAACATTCTTGGTTGAATCTCTTTTGTTTCTAAACACATTGCCACCCCCTGCTTAGCTGTATTCTGGGTGTATTCTATTTGATTGTAAGCCATTTCTCAGCTTGACTGGTGCAAACTTCCCAAGTTCAACAGGCAGAAAGGCCAAAGCAGCAAAATTTCAGTGGGCGCTCTCATCTTATGAAAAGGTTACTTGTACCCCTGCCAGATTTTAGCCACCACTTTGGACCTACTCCTGGAAGGATATAATTTCTATTTTCCCTATGGATGGAAAATGCCAAGAGTACTAATTCTCAAAGTCACTCCATGTAGAAATCACCATCGGGTTTTGATAAACGTGCAGATCCCAGAGTCCACAGCTAAAGACTCAAGTCCACCGACCTGGAATGGATTCCACAAAACTGAAAGCTGAACAAACTTGAGCAGGAGATTTGTAAATCATTTGGAGAAGCACTGGGCACTCCCCGAGGAAAGATGTCTCACTTAACAGATGATTTGTAAATGCTTGCTGGTGAGTAAGTGTTAAAATCTCTACTATAACAATGTATCATTCCTATTGGAAATTATTAAACCTATATGAAAGGTCAGTTTGTTACAAGTATTTTTAAAAACAACTAGTTTTTTAGCTAAACGTTAACTTTTTTGTAATTCTGCAATTCAAATGCATCCTTTATTTAAAAGTAAATGCACATAATGTCTGTGAGCCTAAACAAGGCCTCTAGGATTTAATGTATTCAGACCACTGTGTACAGAACAATCGTCCACAATAGGTTAAAAATAATGAGCATGAAGGGAAGAAATGCACAGGATATTTTTAGATTCCTTCAAAGAACACGAACTGCTTTACAAGGACAAAGAAAATCTAAATTCTAATCTGAGTGTGAATCTTTTGTGTGTGTGTGTGTGTGGTCATAAATAATTGCTCTTTGGAAGAACTGAGAAAAAAAATGGGATAAAACTTCTGGGTGAGAAAACAGATTTTTTTTGTTGTCCTAGAGAAGCAACTTGAACTTTGGGACATTCTCTGTTCTTGCTCTTATAATACATTCACACATTATCTCTTTCCAAAGCATGGTTCGTTATACCTGCAAAAAGCAAAGTTGCACTAAAGTATTTTTGTTCTCATAGTAGAAGAATGATTCCTACTCAAGACAACCTCCTCGGAAGCAAATATCTTGTCACTGGTTTAGAAGTAACCCCCCTCTCTCTCCCCATGAGGGTCACTAAAAGCATTTATCAAAGTCTATGTAACCCAACTCCGGAGCATCATTTGGATTCACAGATGGTACTGATGTTGTGCTAACCCAAGGGTTGCACAGTAGGGGCCAATACTATAGGTCAGCACAATGAACTGTAATGTTCTACCACGTTGCTCACTTAATGAACTTTCACTTAATTGAGAGACTGGATTTATCCATGTTCTCCAGTCTTCTCCCAAAACTTGCTGATTGCTGTGGACAACCTGCTGAATCATGTGAATAGAAGGCTAATCTTTATTCTCCTGAGCCCTCCTGCTTCCATGTGTTGAATTGCATGGTTGCCAGGAGTCAGTTTCATCTGTTCCCAAACTTGTTCATGCTTGACTTATTTTACATTGTAATTATATAGATTAATTAAATACTGTGTAAACTGATGAACTAGGCATGTGAAAAGAGAACTGCTTCTAAGAAAACTAATTTAAATGCTTTGCTTAAAGTCACTAAAAATAAAGCAGCCTCATTTGGGGACCAGACAATGTGAAAGTTGGAAGAACGTCATAGAAATTTAAAAGGATTCTGCCCTCAGCCTGCCTGGCTAGTGTTTATATTTCTCCCTCTGCTTTAAGGAAGTGGAAGCTAGAAATGGAGGACATTATGTGTGGTCTACACAGGAAAATTTGGCAATACAGTCAGTTAACTCATACCCAGAGAAAAAGCCTTACCCGCACATGAAAGGACTGCTGAATTCATATGTTCTAATTTAACATAAAATGTTTGGCATAGACATCATTGTGTATTATTCTAAGAATTTCACAATACAGGTCAACCATTTGTTTATACTTTGCCACTTTACCTGCCTTTTCTAACTAACTGACCAGCTACCAACTTTGATTGTGTCAGATGAGAATTCTACTATAATCACATCATCAAGAACAACAAACTTCTCTCTAGAGCTGAGATTGCAAACTAGCAGCCTGCAGGACAAATGCAGCTTATATGGGTGTGGAATTTGGCCTGTCAAATTCCAGAGGAAAAATAAAAGTTGGACATTTCACGTTAAAATTCCAATCTCCATCTCCTCTTGAAAAATTAAGATCAGGTACCACTGGACTTGACTGTGGCAACAACAGCTCCTGCTGACCAGCAGCTGACCCTTCAGAAAAGGCTACCTACCACCCTCCAGTGAGACCCGTCTTCACTCTCCAACCTGCCAGCCACACCCTCATCCTACTGCCTGGTTTCCATGGGCATCTGCAGTTACTAACTGTGCTCTAAGGCCTCGCTTATGAGAAGTAAGGATTTCTAACTTGCCTAAGCTATTAGGCAAGAAAAAGCACCTCCTTCCCAGCTCTACATTCAACAGTATGAAGAAATCCAAAAACATATTCACAAATGTAGATGACAGCATCTGTCCTTTCAGGAGCTTAAAATATAATTAAAACAAATGAGCAAAGAAAAAAGGAACACATATGATACATAAACACATGCTGGACGTTATGTTTCCAACTACTGAAAATTTAG